>NC_086453.1:86001484-86218984 GCF_028390025.1 Pseudophryne corroboree | reverse complement strand
GAAAATATGTTTCTTGGTGTGAGGCCAGGAATACTCCTACGGAGGAATTCCATTTGGGCCGTCTCCTTTACTTCCTTCAAACTGGAGTGAATTTGGGCCTAAAATTAGGGTCCATAAAGGTTCAAATTTCAGCTTTATCCATTTTCTTTCAAAAGGAATTGGCTTCTCTTCCTGAAGTTCAGACATTTGTGAAGGGAGTACTGCATATTCAGCCCCTGTTTGTACCTCCGGTGGCGCCTTGGGACCTTAACGGGGTGTTAAGTTTCCTTAAGTCACATTGGTTTAAACCACTCAACGCGTGGAGTTGAAGTACCTCACTTGGAAGGTGGTCTTGTTGCTAGCCCTAGCTTCAGCAAGGCGAGTTTCGGAATTGGCGGCTTTGTCGCATAAAAGCCCCTATCTGGTTTTTCATGTGGATAGGGCGGAATTGAGGACTTGTCCTCACTTCCTCCCTAAGGTGGTCTCCTCTTTTCATATGAACCAACCTATTGTAGTGCCTGTGGCTACGCGTGACTTGGAGGATTCCGAGTCCCTTGATGTGGTCAGGGCTTTGAAGATTTATGTGGCCAGAACAGCTAGGGTCAGGAAGACAGAAGCTTTGTTTGTTCTATATGCGGCCAACAAGATTGGCGCTCCTGCTTCAAATCAGACTATTGCTCGCTGGATCTGTAACACGATTCAGCAGGCGCATTCTACGGCAGGTTTGCCGTTGCCAAAATCGGTTAAGGCCCATTCCACTAGGAAGGTGGGCTCTTCTTGGGCGGCTGCCCGAGGGGTCTCGGCACTACAGCTGTGCCGAGCTGCTACTTGGTCGGGGTCAAACACCTTTGCTAAGTTCTATAAGTTTGATACCCTGACTGAGGAGGACCTTCTGTTTGCTCAATCGGTGCTGCAGAGTCATCCGCACTCTTCCGCCCGGTTGGGAGCTTTGGTATAATCCCCATGGTCCTTACGGAGTCCCAGCATCCTCTAGGACGTTAGAGAAAATAAGATTTTAAACCTACCGGTAAATCTTTTTCTCGTAGTCCGTAGAGGATGCTGGGCGCCCGTCCCAAGTGCGGACTTCTTCTGCAAGACTTGTATATAGTTATTGCTTACATAAGGGTTATGTTATAGTTTCATCGGTTTTGGACCGAGACTGTGTTGTTGTTCATACTGTTAACTGGGTAGTTTATCACTAGTTATACGGTGTGATTGGTGTGGCTGGTATGAATCTTGCCCTTGGATTAACAAAAATCCTTTCCTTGTACTGTCCATCTCCTCTGGGCACAGTTTCTCTAACTGAGGTCTGGAGGAGGGGCATAGAGGGAGGAGCCAGTGCACACCCAGAGTCAAAGTCTTTCTTAAAGTGCCCATGTCTCCTGCGGAGCCCGTCTATTCCCCATGGTCCTTACAGAGTCCCAGCATCCTCTACGGACTACGAGAAAAAGATTTTCCGGTAGGTTTAAAATCTTATTTTTACATTTATAGTTCATACTGTATCTCAAATTATAAGTTTGTGTGGTAAGAGGCACATTAAATGCTGTATCTGTGCACTGATCTGTTTTGCACAAGTCCTTCTGGATCGCTTAAGCCCTTGGAAATATTACATAAGACTGACCTATCTGAGTTATGCTCAAGCCAATGATTTCAAAGCAATTGTAACTGTGTTTAAGAGACTTCTTTCTCTTCCCCTCATCAGACCCATTTGGATGAGCCCTGCCTTTATGCCAGAAATTTAGTGGTTTTAGTTTGTTTTTCATCTTCGAGGCCCCTTATACCATAGATATAGGAATCATGACAATGAAGCATTGGTAATGGTTTGTGAAAATAAAACTGGAATAAAGAAATGTTAGTCTTCAGCAATTTCGCACTGCATATAAATCAAGTTGGAAGACTCAAGCCACGGTTTTATTTGTTATTTGCAAATAAATAAATTCTTTCATTGACTCTTTTATGCATGTATTCTAAGCTAAGGTAATTTCCCAAACATAAAATGGGTTGCTGGTGCGAATTGCAATAAATTTAGTGTGCCGTGCTACCCTTTTATTATGTTTTCTGACGCCATTTCTTTAAACCTGTAGTGGCTAAAGTATGCAAAAATGGTCCGAGTCTTGTCCGGTTCCTCGAGTGTTGTGGTTTAGGGGGACATTTACTAAGCAGTGATAAGAGTGGAGAAGTGAGCCAGTGGAGAAGTGGCCCCATCAACCAATCAGCAGCTCTGTATCATTTTATATTATGCAAATTATAGATGTTACTTCAGTGCTGATTGGTTGCCATAGGCTGGCTCACTTCTCCGCTCTTTTCACTGCTTAGTAAATGTCCCCTAAAGTCACATTGGTGAGAAACTGGCCACAATGTAATAGTCTGATTCTGAATCCCACGTGACTTGGCTGCAGCTGCGGGCAGTTGTTGCAGTCTTATTTACTGCCATATGCTAATGTGAGATTCCATTACGCTAATGCGGGGGATCATGTGTGTGCGCAAGCGGAAAGCAGGAGGTCCGGCTGAAAAAAAACTTCCCTTTCCCATACAAATGAATTGAGCAGAGAGATAAAGTACCAACCAATCGGCTCCTGTCCCCTTACAGGCTGTGTTTGATAAATGACAGACAGGAGCTGATTGGTTGGTACTTTGTCTATGCAAGCTTTGATACATATGCCATGTGTGTCTTATTTTTGGATGAGGTGTGAGAAGAAATGTGTGTTAAGTTGGCCCTTTGGATGCCCAAAGCAGGACTTTAGATGGGTTTAGCCATTTCACGCGGCTAAACCCTGTCTGTTTGGGCGTGACATGCGTGATGTCTTTAGACAGATTCTTAGACACCCAAAACAATTGAATTGGCCCCAATTAGAGGACTGATAATGGGACAAGGTGATTTCTATAGAAATCACTGCATCTCCCCCCCCCCCCCACGAGCAAATCCGATTTTTCTTAAAATCGTTAATTTTAGGAAAAAATCAGCAGGATTTGCACTGGGACCCGGCGGCATTTCCCCTGAGGACTAATTAAGCAATTGGAAGATTCCAGTTAGCTTAATTAGTCAGTAATTACCTACCTTCCGAAGTGGTGTCTTCTCCTCCAGAGTCGAGATCTGGGTCTTCTGCAGCAGGGTGAGTGGGTGTGAGTGATTCCCATCCCCCTTCCCCGGAGGCAGCAGCTGGGAGAACTAGATCTCCCAGCAACCCTCTCCCTGGTGCAAAGGTGAAAGGGAGACCACCGGACAGGTGAGTATTTTTTATTTTTTTTTACTTGCGCAGCAGAGCTATCGGCGCTGAAAAACCCTGTGACCATTTTTTGAAATTGGATACCATGGGTATCGGAAGCGTGCATTATCTACGGTAATCCAACATTGGGCGCGAGGATTCCACCCTTAGGTGATAGTCTGACTCTCAATTTCTACCACCCTGGTGCATATCTTTTTGTCATGTCCCCTGATACAGAAGTATGTATGGGTGTGGTTCATCAAATCGACAGTATCTAGGTCGACAATGTTTAGGTCGACCACTATAGGTCGACAGGGATGGAAGGTCGACAGGGTTTCTAGGTCGACAGGTCTAAAGGTGAACATGAGGTATTTTTTTTTTTTTTTGGTGTCATTTTCTTCGTAGAGTGACCGGGATCCCAAATTAGTGCACCGCGTCCCCTCGCATGTCTCGCTTCGCTCGCCATGCTTCGGGCATGGTGCCTTCGCTCCGCTACCGATTCGCTCGGCACACTTTACCGTTCCAATCGTAGTCCACGTGGATCGTTAAGTATGAAAAAATCCAAAAAAATAGTTTTTTTTTTAAAACCTCATGTCGACCTTTAGACCTGTCGACCTAGCACATGTCGACCTAGAAACCCTGTCGACCTTCCATCCATGTCGACCTAGTGACTGTCGACCTATAGTGGTCGACCTAAACATTGTCGACCTAGATACTGTCGATCTTCAGACCGGATCCCGTATGTATATACCATTTACTTGTCCTGCATTGTCTTGTACTGTAAGTTATTGTTTTCTTGTTTTGCTCATTTGTTTATGTACTTTGTTAGGCGCTGCGGAACCTTTGTGGCTCCATATAAATAAACGATGATGATGATGATGATAATAATAATAAATGTCTAATGATTGGTTTAGGCTTTAAATTTGGTGATTTCAGCCACCGACTAATCTGATGAAAAGCCATTTTTCTGAAAGCAGTACATACTGGTCGGCTCTGTTCGTACATAGCTTGCCTCTAGTATTGCATCTTTTTTTGGTGCATTGCCTTAACAACCGCTTCATATTAATCTACGTTAAGGATTTGAGAGAGAATGCGTCTCCTACACATGGTTTATTTTTCCTTTATAAACTTTTGCCCTCTGTGCTTCTCTGAATTGCTGCCTCATACAAAGAGCCAGGGTTTGGAGAGAAAGTCCAATAGGCATTGAGGAATGGCTTCCCTGACACTTCTGTTCATTTGAGAATGGATGGGTAAAAAGCAAATACCCATTTAAAAACCTTTGTTTTATTTCCACATGTGTTAACAATCTGGTTAACTGTTTTCTAGCCAGGCGGATTTTCCGATGTAACCTCTGAGCATCATGTATTAGTTTCCCTTTTAATGGCAGAGGCGTCCGGGTATTTCTCACAATCAACTCTAGTTTGTTTAAAGTTTACAAAAACTTCTAAATAGGAAAAGTGGAGCAGTTGCCCGTAGCAACTTATAAGGAGTCTAGCTTGTATCTACTTAGTACATGCTAGAATCTTATTGGTTGAATTTTCTTTTTCTTTCTTTTTTTGTTAGTAAAATCTACATCACAGTCCTTTAATTGCTTAGAGATGCGTTTGACACTCCTGTTTACAAAACCAGTATATTGCGGAATAAAAGTTATTTGTAAAAGTAAAGCCTGTGAGAAATAAATCTATCGCCACACTCTGCAAAACTGCGAGACTGTCTAAGCATTTGTGTTAAAGGCAAGCTTATGGTAGATAGCTGGATCCTGAATCAAAGAGGCTTGTAACACCAATGACTTCTGTTGCCTTAATGTGAATTTATATACCAGGGTGTGTGGAGTTATTATGCCAAGGCAGTGAATTAGTTTTACCATATAGGAGAAGCTTTGAAGACCATTGATGCCATCCTCAAGATGTTGCAGATGTTGACCCAATATTACCTAATTCCTTTAAAGCAGGCATGTCCAAACTGCGGCCCTCCAGCTGTTGTGAAACTACATATCCCAGCATGCCCTGACACAGTTTTGCTGTCAGAGAATGCTAAAGCTGTGTCAGGGCATGCTGGTATGTGTAGTTTCTCAACAGGGCCGCAGTTTGGACATGCCTGCTTTAAAGAGATGCATCGCTACAAAAAATGTTTATACGAATCTTGGCTGCATGTCAGTATGGCATGGCATATTGTGCAATACATTACAATCTTGCAAGTACGTGTACAATCACCCTTAGCTTATAACCTGGGATAATGAAGGGGTAACACGGGTCCAGGCTTGGTGTGATAGGGGTTGTATTACTCAGGAATCCGCTACCAGGATAACCTGCGGTGTGAACCGGGTCCAGGTCACACTAACAGTATACAGAGAGCCGGATCACCGGCGCTTGGAGATGATGTCATCTCCAAGCACCTGCAAAGGGAAGACCTGGCTATAATCCAGGTCCAGGCTGCGGTGTGAACACAGTTTTGAAGTAGCTGTGACACGGCTGGAAAACCGTGTACTATAATCCAGATCCGACCCAGGTCCTTGATGTGAAAGGGGCATTACTAATATATAAAGTGTCAGCAGCTGATGAGAAGTGAATATATTTATTTTAACTGTCCGGTGCATATCGGAGTAATGAAAGTTGTAAGCTTGATGTTGACGAATGAGGAATACGGAAGATTGGTATCTGCTGTATTGCCACCTGTGGGCAGAGACCTGGACCTGCTGTCTGCACACCTGGAATACATTATCAATCACTAGCTGTCCATAGTTTAGATTTTAAACTATTTAATCCGTTTTTTTTTTTTTTTAATTCCCAGAGAAATACCTACACTGGATGCTGTTTTACATTTATTGTTAATTCATATAACTCGTACTTTTCACATAATGTTGGATCTAATTTAGGTTTTGAAAACCCTGACTCGCTCCCATACTGTGATCGCTGTGCAGTACCGTCGTGAAGCACATTGCAGAGAAGTCAAAAGGCTTGTGAGGTGCCGTATGCGTACAGAGTCTGTTTTAGGAACCCACATGGTGGAGTCAGGATGCAGTGGACACCAATCCTTATGTAACACAGAGACTTTGAAAATGGTACAGGCTGTGCAGGTGAAGAGTGCATAGATCTTTTATCAACCCTTGAAGAGTGATAAATTGCATGGTGATAAAGTACCAACCAACCAGCTCCTAACTGTCATGTTACAGGCTGCGTTTAAAAAATGGCAGGAGCTGATTGGTTAGTACTTACAAGCCCTTCACTGGCTACCCTTCCCATTCAAAATACAATTTAAGCTTCTCACACTCACCTTCAAAGCCTTCACCCCCTCCTCTACCTCTTACATTTCTGCCTCATCTCTCTCTACACTCCCACCCGTCCTCTTCGCTCTGCTAATGCACGCTGCCTCTCCTGGCAACTGATTACCTCCTCCCACTTTTACCTACAATATTTTGCACGTGCTGCTCCCTATCTCTGGAATTCTCTCCCCATCTGGCTCTCTACAAAACTTCAAACAGGCGCTCAAGACCCACTTCTTCACCAAACCCAGCCAACTCTCCTCCTAACCCTCTTGTCCACGCTCACAGTCTACCCCTCCTGTGTCACCCCTGTCAGCCCTTCACCTCTTAGATTGTAAGCTCGAAAGAGCAGAACCTTCTCCCCTCATGTGCCTTTCCTTCACTTACTTACCCTATCTTTTACTCAATACTCCTTTTGATGGCACCTAACTCCTGGTTTTCTGTATATAATGTACCTTGTATTTGATATCTGCTGGGGTTTTAGAATCTGCACAGGAGTGGGCTAGAATCCTGTAAAGTATTGATTGGCTATATTATTTAGCAATTATAATATCTCCGGGTTGGTAGAGCTGCCAGACAGTTCTTGTTCTTTGCAAACCCATTGTAAACCTTGTACTTGTGCTATATTGTCTCAAACTGTAAGTGTTTTTATTTTTATTTTACTCATTTGTTCATGTACTCTGTAATGGGCGCTGCGGATCCCTTGTGCCATTATATAAATAAAACAGAATACTTTTATCACTGTGCAATTTATCTCTCTCCAAGGCATGATAAATCTATGTTTGATTGCATTTTATCACTGCAGCCTAGAGCAGGTTATGCAGGCTCTTCATCTTGCAGCGAAGGGCTTTGCACAAAGGAGAGCGCTTTTTTTCTGCAGAGCAGTGCTGCCAACTGGCATTGTACAGAAGTGACATCCATCTGTTGTCAGTTTATATACTTCAGAGCATATTTTAGTACAGAGCTTGTGTGTGCTAGCTGGCTCCCGCCCATCCCGGCCTGGACTAACATGTTCACCTTCTGATGAGTGTTATGTGAGGATTTTCTGTAGGGGGAAGGGGGGGGCTCGTTCTCTTCCAGAATAGATTTGGAGAGACACCGGAAGCCAGAAACCTGTGCACCACAAAGTGGATGAACCTGTTTATAGCTAAGGAGGTCTGTGTTTTCTCTGTGATCTCATGAAGAGATTATAAACTTTCTGGAAAAATAGAAATTCATAAAGACCTTTCCCACCTGCTTTTTTTTATGAGAGATTTTCTGTGTGTGTGTGTGTGTGTGTGTGTGTGTGTGTGTGTGTGTGTGTGTGTGTGTATATAATATATACGGTATATGTGTGTTAGACATCGTATAGCTTTATTTACTTTTCTCTATCGTCCTAAGTGGATGCTGGGGTTCCTGAAAGGACCATGGGGAATAGCGGCTCCGCAGGAGACAGGGCACAAAAGTAAAGCTTTTACAGGTCAGGTGGTGTGTACTGGCTCCTCCCCCTATGACCCTCCTCCAGACTCCAGTTAGATTTTTGTGCCCGGCCGAGAAGGGTGCAATTCTAGGTGGCTCTCATAAAGAGCTGCTTAGAGAGTTTAGCTTAGGTTTTTTATTTTACAGTGATTCCTGCTGGCAACAGGATCACTGCAACGAGGGACAGAGGGGAGAAGAAGTGAACTCACCTGCGTGCAGGATGGATTGGCTTCTTGGCTACTGGACATGAAGCTCCAGAGGGACGATCACAGGTACAGCCTGGATGGTCACCGGAGCCACGCCGCCGGCCCCCTCACAGATGCTGAAGCAAGAAGAGGTCCAGAATCGGCGGCTGAAGACTCCTGCAGTCTTCTTAAGGTAGCGCACAGCACTGCAGCTGTGCGCCATTTTCCTCTCAGCACACTTCACACGGCAGTCACTGAGGGTGCAGGGCGCTGGGGGGGGGGCGCCCTGGGAGGCAAATGAAAACCTTTAAAAAGGCTAAAAATACCTCACATATAGCCCCAGAGGCTATATGGAGATATTTACCCCTGCCTAAATGTACTAAATAGCGGGAGACGAGCCCGCCGAAAAAGGGGCGGGGCCTATCTCCTCAGCACACGGCGCCATTTTCTGTCACAGCTCCGCTGGTCAGGAAGGCTCCCAGGTCTCTCCCCTGCACTGCACTACAGAAACAGGGTATAACAGAGAGGGGGGGCAAAATAAATGGCAATATATTAATATAAAAGCAGCTATAAGGGAGCACTTAATCATAAGGCTATCCCTGTCATATATAGCGCTTTTTGGTGTGTGCTGGCAGACTCTCCCTCTGTCTCCCCAAAGGGCTAGTGGGTCCTGTCTTCGTATAGAGCATTCCCTGTGTGTCTGCTGTGTGTCGGTACGTGTGTGTCGACATGTATGAGGACGTTATTGGTGTGGAGGCGGAGCAATTGCCAAATATGAGGATGTCACTTCCTAGGGGGTCGACACCAGAATGGATGCCTTTATTTGTGGAATTACGGGATAGCGTCAACTCGCTTAAGCAGTCGTTTGCCGACATGAGGCGGCCGGACACTCAATTAGTGCCTGTCCAGGCGCCTCAAACACCGTCAGGGGCTGTAAAACGCCCCTTGCCTCAGTCGGTCGACACAGACCCAGACACAGGCACTGATTCCGGTGGTGAAGGTGACGAATCAACCGTATTTTCCAGTAGGGCCACACGTTATATGATTTTGGCAATAAAGGAGATGTTACATTTAGCTGATACTACAGGTACCACTAAACAGGGTATTATGTGGGGTGTGAAAAAACTACCAGTAGTTTTTACCGAATCAGAAGAATTAAATGACGTGTGTGATGAAGCGTGGGGTGCCCCGATAAAAAACTGCTAATTTCAAAGAAGTTATTGGCTTTATACCCTTTCCCGCCAGAGGTTAGGGAGCGCTGGGAAACACCTCCTAGGGTGGACAAAGCGCTAACACGCTTATCAAAACAAGTGGCGTTACCCTCTCCTGAGACGGCCGCACTTAAAGATCCATCAGATAGGAGGATGGAAAATATCCAAAAAGGTATATACACACATGCAGGTGTTATACTACGACCAGCTATTGCGACTGCCTGGATGTGCAGTGCTGGGGTAGTTTGGTCAGAGTCCCTGATCGAAAATATTGATACCCTGGACAGGGACAATATTTTACTGTCGTTAGAACAAATAAAGGATGCATTTCTTTATATGCGTGATGCACAGAGAGATATCTGCACACTGGCATCACGGGTAAGTGCTATGTCCATTTCGGCCAGAAGAGCTTTATGGACACGACAGTGGACAGGCGATGCGTAGAGGAGTTATTTGGGGTCGGTCTATCGGATTGGTGGCCACGGCTACGGCCGGGAAATCCACTTTTCTACCTCAAGTCACTCCCCAACAGAAAAAGGCACCGACCTTTCAACCGCAGCCCTTTCGTTCCTTTAAAAATAAGAGAGCAAAGGGCTATTCATATCTGCCACGAGGCAGAGGACGAGGGAAGAGACAGCAACAGGCAGCTCCTTCCCAGGAACAGAAGCCCTCCCCGGCTTCTACAAAAGCCTCAGCATGACGCTGGGGCTTCGCAAGCGGACTCGGGGGCGGTAGGCGGTCGTCTCAAGAATTACAGCGCGCAGTGGGCTCACTCGCAGGTAAATCCCTGGATCCTGCAGATAATATCTCAGGGGTACAGGTTGAAATTAGAGACAGAGCCACCTCGCCGTTTCCTGAAGTCTGCTTTACCAACGTCCCCCTCAGAAAGGGAGACGGTTTTGGAAGCCATTCACAAGCTGTATTCTCAGCAGGTGATAGTCAAGGTACCTCTTCTACAACAAGGGAAGGGGTATTATTCCACTCTTTTTGTGGTACCGAAGCCGGATGGCTCGGTAAGGCCTATTCTAAATCTGAAGTCCTTGAACCTGTACATAAAGAAGTTCAAGTTCAAGATGGAGTCACTCAGAGCAGTGATAGCGAACCTGGAAGAAGGGGACTTTATGGTATCCTTGGACATCAAGGATGCGTATCTCCACGTTCCAATTACCCCTCACACCAGGGGTACCTCAGGTTCGTTTTACAAAACTGTCACTATCAGTTTCAGACGCTGCCGTTTGGTTTGTCCACGGCACCTCGGGTCTTTACAAAGGTAATGGCCGAGATAATATTTCTTCTTCGAAGAAAAGGCGTATTAATTATCCCATACTTGGACGATCTCCTAATAAGGGCAAGGTCCAGAGAACAGCTAGAGATGGGTTTAGCACTATCTCAAGAGGTGCTAAAGCAGCACGGATGGATTCTGAATATTCCAAAATCCCAATTAATGCCGACAACTCGTCTGCTGTTCCTGGGGATGATTCTGGACACAGTTCAGAAAAAGGTTTTTCTTCCCGAAGAAAAAGCCAAGGAGTTATCTGACCTGGTCAGGAACCTCCTAAAACCAGGAAAGGTGTCTGTACATCAATGCACAAGAGTCCTGGGAAAAAATGGTAGCTTCTTACGAAGCAATCCCTTTCGGCAGATTCCATGCAAAGGGATCTGTTGGACAAATGGTCAGGGTCGCATCTTCAGATGCACCTGCGGATAACCCTGTCGCCGAGGACAAGGGTATCCCTTCTGTGGTGGTTGCAGGAGGCTCATCTATTGGAGGGCCGCAGATTCGGCATGCAGGATTGGATCCTGGTGACCACGGATGCCAGCCTGAGAGGCTGGGGAGCAGTCACACAGGGAAGAAATTTCCAGGGAGTGTGGTCGAGCCTGAAAAAGTCTCTTCACATAAGCATTCTGGAACTAAGAGCAATCTACAATGCTCTAAGCCAGGCGGAACCTCTGCTTCAAGGAAGACCGGTGTTGATCCAGTCGGACAACATCACGGCAGTCGCCCATGTAAACAGACAGGGCGGCACAAGAAGCAGGAGGGCAATGGCAGAAGCTGCCAGGATCCTTCGCTGGGCGGAGAATCACGTGATAGCACTGTCAGCAGTATTCATCCCGGGCGTGGACAACTGGGAAGCAGACTTCCTCAGCAGACACGACCTTCACCCGGGAGAGTGGGGACTTCATCCAGAAGTTTTCCACATGCTATTAAACCGTTGGGTAAAACCAATGGTGGACAGGATGGCGTCTCGCCTCAACAATACACTGGACAGGTATTGCGCCAGGTCAAGAGATCCGCAGGCAATAGCTGTGGACGCGCTGGTAACACCTTGGGTGTACCAGTCGGTATATGTGTTTCCTCCTCTGCCATCTCATACCAAAGGTATTGAGGATTATACGGCAAAGAGGAGTAAGATTAGTGGCTCCGGATTGGCCAAGAAAGACTTGGTACCCGGAACTTCAAGAGATGGTCACGGACGATCCGTGGCCTCTACTTCTGAGAAGGGACCTGCTTCAGCAGGGTCCTTGTCTTTTTCAAGACTTACCGCGGCTGCGTTTGACGGCATGGCGTTTGAATGCCAGATCCTAAAAGGAAAAGGCATTCCAGAAGAAGTCATTCCTACCTTGATAAAGGCAAGGAAGGAAGTCACCGCGAAGCATTATCGCCGTATTTGGCGAAAATATGTTGCGTGGTGCGAGCAGCGGAGTGCTCCGATGGAGGAATTTCAACTGGGTCGTTTTCCTACATTTCCTGCAATCAGGATTGTCTAGGGGTCTCAAATTGGGATCTATTAAGGTTCAAATTTCGGCCCTATCAATATTCTTCCAAAAAGAATTGGCCTCAGTCCCTGAGGTCCAGATTTTTATCAAAGGAGTACTGCATATACAGCCTCCTGTGGTGCCTAAGGTGGCACCGTGGGATCTAAATGTAGTTTTAGATTTCCTCAAATCCAATTGGTTTGAACCACTAAAGAATGTGGATTTGAAATATCTCACATGGAAAGTGACTATGTTACTGGCCCTGGCTTCGGCCGGGAGAGTATCTGCACTGGCGGCTTTGTTTTATAAAAGCCCTTATTTAATTTTCCATTCGACATAGGGCAGAGCTGCGGACGCGTCCGCATTTTCTCCCTAAGGTGGTATCAGCGTTTCACCTGAACCAGCCTATTGTAGTGCCTGCGGCTACAGACGACTTGAAGGACTCCAAGTTGTTGGACGTTGTCAGAGCCTTAAAAATATACATTTAAAGGACGGCTGGAGTCAGAAAATCTGACTCGCTGTTTATACTGTATGCACCCAACAAGTTGGGTGCACCTGCTTCTAAGCAGTCGATTGCTCGTTGGATTTGTAACAAAATTCAACTTGTACATTCTGTGGCAGGCCTGCCACAGCCTAAATCTGTTAAGGCCCATTCCGCAAGGAAGGTGGGCTCATCTTGGGCGGCTGCCCGAGGGGTCTCGGCATTACAACTCTGCCGAGCAGCTACGTGGTCAGGGGAGAACACGTTTGTAAATTTTTACAAATTTGATACCCTGGCAAAGGAGGACCTGGAGTTCTCTCATTCGGTGCTGCAGAGTCATCCGCACTCTCCCGCCCGTTTGGGAGCTTTGGTATAATCCCCATGGTCCTTTCAGGAACCCCAGCATCCACTTAGGACGATAGAGAAAATAAGAATTTACTTACCGATAATTCTATTTCTCGGAGTCCGTAGTGGATGCTGGGCGCCCATCCCAAGTGCGGATTATCTGCAATACTTGTACATAGTTATTGTTAACTAATTCGGGTTATTGTTTAGGAAGCCATCTTTCAGAGGCTCCTCTGTTATCATACTGTTAACTGGGTTTAGATCACAAGTTGTACGGTGTGATTGGTGTGGCTGGTATGAGTCTTACCCGGGATTCAAAATCCTCCCTTATTGTGTACGCTCGTCCGGGCACAGTACCTAACTGGAGTCTGGAGGAGGGTCATAGGGGGAGGAGCCAGTACACACCACCTGACCTGTAAAAGCTTTACTTTTGTGCCCTGTCTCCTGCGGAGCCGCTATTCCCCATGGTCCTTTCAGGAACCCCAGCATCCACTACGGACTCCGAGAAATAGAATTATCGGTAAGTAAATTCTTATTTTTTTTGTCTTTGCTAACTTATTTAGGGCATTAGTATGGCTACAAATGCAGGTACTCCCCATATCTTGTTGATTCATTCATCATATATTATTTTGCTGTATGTACTGTTGATGGATGACCCTTACCTGTAGACACCAGGATGGCTACGTCACATATTTGGAGCCAACTTTTAATATACTGTATATGCCCGGATTTATCAAGCCTTGGAGAATAAATTGCATAGTGATAAAGTACCAGCTAATCTGCTCTAAACTGCCATGTTACAGGCTATGTTTGAATAATGACAGGTTGGAGCGGATTGGTTGGCACTTTATCACCGTGCAATTTACCACTCTCCAAGGCTTGATAGATCTGAGCCATCTGTCCTGCTGGCTGCAGAAAATAGCTCTGTGGGCCTCATGCGGCCTGTGAGTTACGGGTTTAGGATCAGTGTTCTAGATGTCTTTCAGGTTTAGGGGCAGATTTATTAAGCCTGGTGAAGTGATAAAGTGGAAGGTGATAACGCACCAGCCAGTCAGCTCCTAACTGTCATTTTTCAAACCCATCCTGTAACATGGTAGTTATGAGCTGATTGATTGGTGCGTTATCACCTTTCACTTTATTACTTCACCAGGCTTAATAAATCTTCCCCCTAGTCTGTTGTAATGCGATTTGTTGATCAGTTCGGTGAAGTAACAGAACAATACAGACAGCTATAACAACTGTTACTACGTCACAGGACTGTAAGGTGGGGGGAGATTTATTCAACCTAAAAAGGAAAGATTGAGTTGTTGCCTGTAGCAACCAATAAGAATCCAGCTATAGTTTTCTAGACTACACAATGTAAATGCTAGCTAGAATCTGATTGGCTGCTATGGGCAACTCCTCCCACTTCTCCTTTTTAGAAGATTTGGTAAATCAGTAACAGAACTTTAGATCCTAGCTTCACAACAATCTATAACGCTAACATATGAAAGGTAGCGCTGTAATAAATGGGTCAGCATGTTGACATGTACATAAGGTCGACAAGCAAAATGTTGACATTTACAAATCAGCATGGTTAAAATGTTGACATGTTCTAAATAATTTGTAATAGAAATAACAAATGCAGTTGATTATTAAAAACTAACCAATTAGATTCTACTTGTTTATCGTACACCTAATAGAAGATAATATCTAGCATCTGATTGGTTGCTATGGACAACATCTCCACTACTAAAAACCTGCACTTTAGTAAATACACCCAATATCTGTTCCCATTCAACTCCAGCCTGTGCGTTAAAGCAATTGGGTTAAATGTTAACAACGAAGGACTGTAATGAGTGGGTGAAATAAAGGGACTGCTGCATTGATGGTTAGGCGAGACGGCACCATACAATGCTTCATAACTTTGATTTACCGTAATTATAGTCCACGTTTAAATTTTAGTAACTGCATTTGCATTATATGTTGGGGTAATTTAATATATCAAACTGTTTTAAACAAAAGCCATGGAAAACATTTAGCAATGCTAAACCAACCGTGACGTAATAAATAGATAAAACAGCTGATAAACAGGAAAAATTGGTGGCATCCCCGTTTAAGTGACAGTTTTGTGAAAGATGAAGGGTCACAAAGAGGTATATTCAATAAGAGTCGGATCCATTCCGACAGGCAGTTGTCGGAATGGATCCGACAACTCTTATTCAATGGACGACCAAATCCGACTGTCGGATTTGGCCATACACGGGGTCCTGTCCTGCCGCTGCTGTCAGCGGCTGTGGATGCGCTAACAGCAGCGGCCAGGAGTGCAGCTGGCGGTGTCCGTGAGCGGGACGGCAGCGGGGGGGAGCAGAGATCGGAGGTCGGAGCTGGCTGCGTGGGGACATGTCTGGGGCGGCGGGTGGAGGCGCTGCAGGGAAAGAGGTGCCTGCGGGCCGCGGGGGTAGCAGAGATCAGCAGCCGGCGGGGGGGACATGTCTGCAGCGGTGGGGGGGAGGCGCTGCAGGGAGAGAGGTCTCTCCCTGCAGCGCCTCCCCCCGCCGCCGCAGACGTCCCCCCGCAGCCAGCTCCCCCCGCTGGCCGCCAATCTCAGCTCCCCCAGCCGCCTGCAGCACCGCTTGTCTCCTCACCTCGATCCGACTTGTTTTCAAGTTGATTGACCGTTTATGGGAGGTAATGGGGTGTGGTGAATCAAATGCAGGCATGTTGTCACCATTTCTTGTGCACAGCCTGTGATTGAGATCCCGTAGGCAGTTACAATGGCTCTGGCGTCATACAGCAAACATGCTGCGTGACCGTAAGAACACTCAGGTGTTTGGCCGATGTGCGTCCAATGGTTGCATCTTTCTACACAAGCCTCCAGTGTGCATCTCAGTACAGATCCTGGCGGCTGCCTCAATTGTATATTTCTCTTACGTTCCTAGAGGATGCTGGGGACTTCGTAAGGACCATGGGGTATAGACAGGCTCCGCAGGATACATGGGCACTATGAAGACTTTAGTATGGGTGTGCACTGGCTCCTCCCTCTATGCCCCTCCTCCAGACCTCAGTTAGATCTTGTGCCCAGAGGAGACTAGAGGCACTACAGGTGAGCTCTCCTGAGTTTCTCTGTAGAAGACTTTTGTTAGGTTTTTTATTTTCAGGGAGCACTGCTGGCAACAGGCTCCCTGCATCGTGGGAGAGAAGCAGACCTACTTAAATGATGGGCTCTCCTTCTTAGGCTACTGAACACCATTAGCTCCAGAGGGTCGGAACGCAGGTCTCACCCTCGCCGTTTATCCCGGAGCCGCGCCGCCGTCCTCCTCACAGAGCCGGAAGATAGAAGCCGGGTGAGTATTAAGAAGAAAAGAAGACTTCACAGGCGGCAGAAGACTTCAGATCTTCACTGAGGTAACGCTGAGTGCCATTGCTCCAACACATGCACACAGCGGGCACTGTAAGGGTGCAGGGCGCAGGGGGGCGCCCTGGGCAGCAATAAAAACCTCTAGGGACATTGGCATATAAAGTAGATACTGTGGAGTCAGTATATTAATAAACCCCCACCAGTATAAATAATTTGAGCGGGACCGAAGCCCGCCGGTGAGGGGGCAGGGCTTGGTCCTCCAGCACTAACCAGTGCCATTTTCTCCACAGCAAGCTGCAGAGAAGCTGCTCCCGGACTCTCCCCTGCTGAACAAGGTTACAGAGGGCAAAAAAGAGGGGGGGGTCCACATTTCATTGGCGCAGTGGGTGTGTGTGTATATATATATATATATATGTATATGTATGTATATATATATATATATATATATATATATATATATATGCGCTGTACTAACTGGGATTTTATTCCAGTGTCAGGTGGCGCTGGGTGTGTGCTGGCATACTCTCTCTCTGTCTCTCCAAAGGGCCTTATTGGGGGACTGTCTCCATATAGATATATCCCTGAGTGTGTGGGATTGTCGGTACGTGTGTGTCTGCATGTCTGAAGCGGAAGGCTCATCTAAGGAGGAGGTGGAGCAGATGATTGTGGTGTCTCCGTCGGCAACGCCGACACCTGATTGGTTAGATATGTGGAATGTTTTAAATGCAAATGTGGCTTTATTACATAAGAGATTGGACAAAGCAAAGCAGAGTCCAGGGATAAAACAGGGAGTCAATCAATGGCTTTGACTGTGTCACAGGCCCTTCAGGGTCTCAAAAACGTCCCCTGTCCCAAGTTGCAGACACTGATACCGACACGGA
The DNA here is from genome assembly GCF_028390025.1 of Pseudophryne corroboree. Taxonomy (NCBI): domain Eukaryota; kingdom Metazoa; phylum Chordata; class Amphibia; order Anura; family Myobatrachidae; genus Pseudophryne; species Pseudophryne corroboree. Next base: position 86,201,879 of record NC_086453.1, on the reverse strand, counting down.
TTCTGACTCCAGTGTCGACTACGATGATGCAAGGTTACACCCAAGGGTGGCCAAAAGTATTCATTATATGATTATTGCAATAAAAGATGTTTTACATATCACAGATGACCCCTCTGTCCCTGACACGAGGGTATGCATGTTTAAGGAAAAGAAACCTGATGTAACCTTTCCCCCATCTCATGAGCTGAACGCGTTATTTGAAAAAGCTTGGGAAACTCCAGACAAAAAACTGCAGATTCCCAAGAGGATTCTTATGGCGAATCCTTTCCCTGCACAGGACAGGGTACGGTGGGAATCCTTGCCCAGGGTGGACAAGGCTTTAACGCGCTTGTCCAAGAAGGTGGCGCTACCGTCTCCAGACACGGCGGCCCTCAAGGATCCTGCTGATCGCAGACAGGAAACTACCTTAAAATCAATTTATTCACATACGGGTGCTTTGCTCAGACCGGCAATAGCATCGGCTTGGGTTTGTAGTGCGGTAGCAGCTTGGGCAGATACCTTGTCAGCTGACATTGATACCCTAGATAGGGATACCATTTTATTGACCTTAGGTCACATTAAAGACGCAGTCTTATATATGAGAGATGCTCAGAGAGACGTTGGGCTACTAGGTTCAAGAGCCAACGCCATGGCGATTTCTGCTAGGCGAGCCCTGTGGACACACCTATGGAAGGGTGATGCCGACTCAAAGAGGCATATGGAAGTTTTGCCTTACAAGGGTGAGGTGTTATTTGGGGAAGGTCTTGCGGACCTGGTTTCCACAGCTACCGCGGGTAAATCTACTTTTTTGCCTTATGTTCTCCCACAGCAAAAGAAAACACCACAATATCAGATGCAGTCCTTTCGGTCGCATAAATCCAGAAGAGGTCGGGGCTCTTCCTTCCTCGCCAGAGGTAAGGGTAAAGGGAAAAGAATGCCTGCCACGGCTAGTTCCCAGGAGCAGAAGTCCTCCCCGGCTTCTACTAAATCCACCGCATGACGCTGGGGTTCCACTGAGGGAGTCCGCGCCGGTGGGGGCACGTCTTCGACTCTTCAGCCACGTCTGGGTTCAGCCAGACGTGGATCCTTGGGCGATGGAAATTGTATCCCAGGGCTACAAGCTGGAATTCGAAGAGGTGTCTCCGTGCCGATTTTTCAAATCTGCTTTACCAGCTTCTCCCCCAGAAAGGGAGATAGTTTTAGCTGCAATTCAAAAGCTGTGTCAACAGCAAGTGATTGTCAAGGTTCCCCTAGTTCAACAGGGGAAGAGGTACTATTCAACCCTGTTTGTGGTTCCGAAACCAGATGGCTCGGTCAGACCCATTCTAAATCTAAAATCCCTAAACCTGTACTTGCAAAAGTTCAAATTCAAAATGGAATCGCTCCGGGCAGTTATCTCCAGCCTGGAAGGGGGGGATTTTATGGTGTCACTGGACAAAAAGGATGCATACCTTCATGTCCCCATATATCCCCCTCATCAGGCGTACCTGAGATTCGCTGTACAGGGCTGTCATTACCAGTTTCAGACGCTGCCGTTTGGGCTTTCCACGGCCCCGAGGATTTTCACCAAGGTAATGGCGGAAATGATGGTGCTCCTGCGCAGGCAGGGAGTCACAATTATCCCATACTTGGACGATCTTCTGATAAAAGCGAGATCGAGAGAACAGTTGCTGAAAAGCATGACGCTCTCCCTGAGAGTGCTCCAGCAGCATGGCTGGATTCTAAATTTACCAAAGTCACAGTTGGTTCCTACGACTCTGCTATCGTTCTTAGGAATGATTCTGGACACAGAACAAAAGAGGGTTTTTCTCCCGATGGAAAAAGCCCAGGAACTCCAGAACATGGTCAGAGACCTGTTAAAACCGAACAGAGTGTCAGTTCATCAATGCACTCGAGTAATGGGAAAAATGGTGGCGACCTACGAGGCGATCCCCTTCGGCAGGTTTCATGCGAGGACGTTTCAATAGGACCTTCTGGACAAGTGGTCCGGGTCCCATCTTCAAATTCATCAGAAAATAAGCCTCCGAGGATGGGGAGCAGTCGCACACGGAAGAAATTTTCAGGGACTTAGGTCGAGCCAGGAGGCTTGTCTACACATCAACATTCTAGAATTAAGGGCCATATACAATGGCCTGCGATAAGCGGAGAATCTTCTTCGCGACCTACCGGTTCTGATTCAATCAGACAACGTCACAGCCGTGGCTCATGTAAACCGCCAAGGCGGGACAAGGAGCAGAGTGGCAATGGCGGAAGCCACCAGGATTCTTCGCTGGGCGGGAAATCACGTAAGCGCTCTGTCAGCAGTCTTCATTCCGGGAGTGGACAACTGGGAAGCAGATTTCCTCAGCAGGCACGATCTCCATCCAGGAGAGTGGGGACTTCATCAAGAAGTGTTTCCAGAGATAACAAGTCTTTGGGGACTTCCTCAAATAGACATGATGGCGTCACGCCTCAACAATAAGATTCGGAGGTATTGTGCCAGGTCAAGGGACCCTCAGGCAGTAGCGGTAGACGCCCTGGTGACACCGTGGGTGTTTCAGTTTGTCTATGTGTTCCCTCCTCTTCCTCTCATCTCAAAAATATTGAGAATCATAAGACGAAAAAGAGTTCGGACAATACTCATTGTTCCAGATTGTCCTCGAAGGGCCTGGTATTCAGATCTTCAGGAGATGCTCACAGAAGATCCGTGGCCTCTTCCTCTCAGGGAGGACCTGTAGCAGCAGGGGCCCTGCGTATTCCAAGACTTACCGCGGTTACGTTTGACGGCATGGCGGTTGAACACCGAATTCTAGCTGGGAAAGGTATTCCGGAGGAAGTCATCCCTACTCTGATAAATGCTAGGAAGGAGGTGACGGCGAAACATTATCACTGTATCTGGAGGAAGTATGTATCTTGGTGTGAAGCCAAGAATGCTCCTACTGAAGATTTCCACTTGGGCCGTTTTCTCCACTTTCTACAGACAGGAGTGGATATGGGCCTGAAGTTAGGCTCCATTAAGGTACAGATTTCGGCCCTATCTATATTCTTTCAGAAGGAATTGGCTTCTCTCCCAGAAGTCCAGACTTTTGTAAAGGGAGTGCTGCACATCCAGCCTCCTTTGGTGCCCCCAGTGGCACCTTGGGACCTTAACGTGGTGTTACAGTTCCTAAATTCTCACTGGTTTGAACCTCTTCAAACAGTTGAATTAAAATTTCTCACTTGGAAGGTGGTCATGTTGTTGACCTTGGCATCTGCAAGGCGGGTGTCCGAATTGGCGGCTTTGTCTCACAAAAGCCCCTATCTGATTTTCCATGTGGATAGAGCAGAGTTGAGGACGCATCCTCAATTTTTGCCTAAGGTGGTTTCATCGTTTCAAATGAACCAACCTATTGTGGTGCTGGTGGCTACGGGAGACTTGCAGGATTCCAAGTCCCTGGATGTAGTCAGGGCCTTAAAAATTTATGTAGCCAGGACGGCTCGGATTAGGAAAACAGAGGCACTGTTTGTCCTGTATGCGGCCAACAAGGTTGGCGTTCCTGCTTCTAAGCAGACTATTGCTCGCTGGATCTGTAACACGATTCAGCAGGCTCATTCTACGGCTGGATTGCCGTTACCAAATTCGGTAAAGCCCATTCCACTAGGAAGGTGGGCTCTTCTTGGGTGGCTGCCCGAGGCGTCTCGGCGTTACAGCTTTGCCGAGCAGCTACTTGGTCGGGTTCAAACACTTTTGCAAAATTCTACAAGTTTGATACCCTGGCTGATGAGGACCTCATGTTTGCTCAATCGGTGCTGCAGAGTCATCCGCACTCTCCCGCCCGGTTTGGAGCTTTGGTATAATCCCCATGGCCCTTACGGAGTCCCCAGCATCCTCTAGACGTAAGAAAAAATAAGATTTTAAACCTACCGGTAAATCTTTTTCTCGTAGTCCGTAGAGGATGCTGGGCGCCCGTCCCAGTGTGGACATATTTCTGCAAGGCTTGTATATAGTTGTTGCTTACATAAGGGTTATGTTACAGTTAAGATCAGTCTGTGGCTGATGCTGTTTTGTTCATACTGTTAACTGGTTGCGTATATTCCAGGTTATACGGTGTGGATGGTGTGGGCTGGTATGAATCTTGCCCTTAGATTAACAAAAATCCTTTCCTCGTACTGTCCGTCTCCTCTGGGCACAGTTTCTCTAACTGAGGTCTGTAGGAGGGGCATAGAGGGAGGAGCCAGTGCACACCCATTCTAAAGTCTTTAGAGTGCCCATGTCTCCTGCGGAGCCCGTCTATACCCCATGGTCATTACGGAGTCCCCAACATCCTCTACGGACTAGGAGAAAAAGATTTACCGGTAGGTTTAAAATCTTATTTTTCACACAGCGGACAAAATAGTTTGTTATTTTTATTACAGTTTGGTTTATTATTATTTATTATTATTATTATTAAAATATACAATTTATATATACGCATCTGTGTGTACATATTTTAAATGTAAGTGTACGTGTTGTTTAAACTTTCTGGAAACTGTTAATCTGTTAATACATCCCGCCTCTTATAATGTACATACTGGCGTTAATAACATCGGTACATATCTAGAAATGCACCTGCCAATGAGAGCTTTCCTTTGTGATAAAAGGTCTTCTGAGTTTAGGACCCGGGAGACCTTCTGCACATGCGCACTGTGACACAGCGGCCGCTGGGGGTGCTCGGAGGGATCCGATTGGCTCTCTCCCAGAGTGAATTGTGGAGAGAAGCCCATAGGCTTCTATTGGGTAATGCCATCTAGTGTTCATTCTAGCACCCTGCACCTTTCAAAATCCGTGCAGTTCCTCTTTCCTGCCTGGGGGGTCACTCTCTGCTGTGGTGCTTCTCAGCACACTCTGATCTGTTACTCAGTGCTGTCATAAAGGCCTGTGTTTGCTGAGAAGCACCAGAGCAGAGAGCGACACCTCAGGCAGGAAAGAGGAACTGCACAGGATTTTAAAGGTGCAGAGTGGTAGAATGAACACTAGCCATCTAAACATGGCAATACCCACTGGGTCCAGGCTCCAGAATATATGGCATTACGGAGCTTAGTACATATGAGAAATGCAGCCATATTCTGAAAACTGTAGTTTTCAGATTTTTAGTGCATTTTCCCTTAAGCCCACAATGTGCTTAACCAGTTTTATCTAAGAAATTAAACTTGACATTACTAAGACATGGGCTCAAATTGGAAATGGTAGGAAACTTTTAAATTTGAATTTTCCAGCGCACAAAATGGCAAAAAGTATTTTTGAGGGACAATTAAATTCTCTGCCATGTCCCCTAATTATGTTAAGGAATTGTTACTCATTTTCCTGCTGCAACAGTATTTTTTAGGACAAACAGATTGTTCCGGAGGGATGTCATCGCCACCTAATTCTATCGCCGAACCTTTTTGCATTGTGAGATCTGTTTTGCAGTCTACTGGTGTTTTTATAGTAATGCCTAAACAAGGGAGGGAGATTATTCCTACAACAAATGTGCTACGGTGATAGTTTGTGTAGGATGGATGTGAATGCCTGCTCCCAGACGTGCTTTTTTCCGCCCCTGTAGTTTTTAACGTGCTAACAGAAATTGCCTGAAGGCAGGTGACGTGCAGCTCGATGCATCGTGTGAGATGTAGTTCAACAAGAATGAGAGTGTCATATGCAAAAGACAAGAACCAGACGCAGGTTTAGCAGTAAAGGAATTCTGCAGTCCTGGAGCAGTGCCACTCTGAATTTGTACTGGTGTGAGCGACACAAGAACATTGTAGTGGCAGAGGATTAAAGCACAGCAGTTTGTGGTTCCCAACCTTTATGACCTGCAGAAACAGATTCCACTCGATTTTAGTTTTTTCTCATTGCACCAGTGTTAATACATAAAATAAAAGATCCCACATCTATTCACCTTTGGGAAAATGAATGTGTCTACTGCTCTCTTGGCATCCAGTGATTTTTTTTTATTAATATTGTTTTCATTGTTTTGTAATTCTATATTATATCTGAGTTATCATTTTTTTATCAAAACATCTTCGAACAGTCTTTTGATATATTTATTTATATTTTTATATGGTTCTTTGTTTCCCTTCATCAGAAACTGATACAGTGGTTCAACCATTTCAGACCTTGACAATCGTATTCCTGAAAGATCTTTTTGATTTAGATATAAACATTGAGAAAATGTAATCACACCTGTTTTTATATATATATATTTTTTTTTTAACACTAGTAAAAAATTTTAGTGAAAACTCACGGCAAACACATTTGATTAACACAAGTGAACATGGGGCCAGAGTCATTGCTAAACTGAATTCCCAGATATCTTCATTTAAAGAGCTATCCTGGTATTGCAATCTGTCCCATCTACCCCAGTTGAGACCTATTCCAGATACGTGCATGTAACCCGCAGACACTTAGTGCAACTCACCATCTTTACGGTAAACTATATAGCATTGGTTTTAAACCTGTGGCCCTCTGGCTGCTATGAAACTACACATCCCAGCATGCCCTGCTACAGTTTTGCTATCAAAAGGTATGCTAAAACTGAGGCAGGGCATGCTGGGATGTGTAGTTCCACAGCAGCTGGAAGGCCGCAGGTTGAAGACCCATGCTATATAGGTGAAGAATGATATAAATCTAAACAAAACAATTATTCTGAGTACTGTGGTTTAACGGAATCATTTATGATTCTTGTAAATGGAAGTCAGACTGAGATCACCTGCTTAAAACTCAGAAACACACTATTGTTTCAATTTAACAGATTGTTATTTTTGTTTTGTAATAGAGACACCTGTAACCATGGAAAAATCAGTCCACATTTTGTTTCCATGGTAACAGCTCTTTCTAAGGGTCATCTGTGTTTAAAAATCTGGCAAATCGCAACAGTGACTTTCTGAATTTTAAGCTGGCAATTTCAGGCAGAAGTCCTGTTTAAAATGTTAAAATGCACAATGATTTTAGTTGAAGCAGCATATATTGTTTTTTTTATTTAAAAAAACATTCCTAATATTTAGTCTTCATGTGTTTACACACCTGCCCAGCCTAGACACCTGCAATAAAGGTCCATACACTTTTGTGTCAGTGTTTTTCTCCCCCTCACCTGTGAACTTTGACTAGACCAGGTATTGGGGAATTTAAAGAGGTTTGGTCACTCCATGACTATTGGGCATTTGTCAGGAAATTCCTCTGCAGCATAGATTAAGAGGTTGATGACTTGACATCCGTATTGATCTGCAATTTTAAGGCCGGTAGAGAATTTTTGTGGGATTAGAAATAAGAGCAAAGAGTATTTTTGGAAGCCTGTAAGTAAAACTCTGTCTATCTAGTGCCAGAGGGCCAGTAGTGTTTTACAAAGCAAAGGGGATTAAAAGGTTATCTGGGTGAATGACTGTTCTTCATCAATATACCTTCTCTCTCTGCTGTTCCAGCAACCCCGCCCCTCATCCCAATATCCCAGCCTGTGAGCCGTGTAGATCCTGGCCATCGGCCTGAATTAGAGAACTGTGAACAAGACAAAACCCCATTGACAAGGAAAGGAATTTGATCCCTGGATAATTTAAAGAGGGAAGGACAAGGCTTCTGGATCACCCCTCTGCAGTAGGGGGGAGGGGGCTGCTCTTTGTGAGCAGAACCCCCTAAGAGGTGGAGATTTATTTTTATTTTCTTGTCAAAAACACTTTTGACGTGTAGAAGCCTCAGGCTGAGAATAAAGATGGCACAGGTAATTGCTGAACTACTTCCCAGTGATAAATAACTCGCAGTACCTTATTGTTGACCATATTTATGTGGAACAATAAACTAACATGTTTCATAAGAGAGGAATTGTGCATTGTAGACATTTTTGTTCTTTTCTTTACATTTTACCACAGTTTAAATTGTAATCAATAGGAAACTTGAATGATGTGTGAATTTCAGTGTTTTTGCAGGAGCTCTGTGCTGCTATGGGACCCTGCTACTTCCATAATCTAACTACCAGACTGTGGTTTCTATTTTGCCACTATTCTGTTCCTCATATCATGGCACATAACCCGGGCGCTGCTGTACATCCCCACAAAGAGAATAATTGAATCCCCCCCTTCCCCATCCACTCCCCCCTAGTCTATGGCTCATACTGCCTCCATTCACCTCCTCATATCAGTGTCACATGAAGCCCTGTCCTCACTAACACATCATTCATCTTCTGATATACTCTGTGCTGCTGGGGGACCCTGTTCCTTTACCTATATATAGGCTTGCCTACTATCCCTTTAAACTGCTACACTCATGAATTACACAGGTTCTGTGGCTGTCTGGCTTCAAGTCTGTATTTCACCTGATTCTAATCAGTCACAGAACCGGTGTGTCCCGATTTAAAGGGATGGTATGGAAAGTCTACCTATATGCTGTAACTCAACTGTGACTTCCTGCTGCCTCCATTCCCCTCATGCGCACAGTATCTATTCCCTACTGCTGTGCTAAGCAGAGCAGTGAGTGACGGGGAGCCTCCCAGCTGCCCCTCCACCACTGCGGCCCACGGATGGGATGGCGGGACAGTGCCCAAAAAAACAGGACCGTCCCACGAATTCGGGTCAGGTGGGAGGTATGGCTCTGTGCTGCTTGAACTCTGCTCCTTCCACTATACAACTCTCAGTCTGTGGTTTCTGCCTTCCATTCCCCTTCTCAGATCATGATACTGAAAGTCATATGCAGCCCTATCCTCACTAACATAACGGTTATTTCCTGACATACTCTGTGCTGCTTTGGGACTCTGCTCTTGTCACTATGTAACTGTGTATGTGGCTGTTGCATTACATCATGACACTGCCCTTTGTCACATGTAGCCTTTTCCTCAATGACACATCACTCATCTCCTTATATCCTCTGTGCTGCTGAATATCCTTCTTTCACAGTAGAACTGACTTCCTGCTGCCTACAATACTGCTCTCCTCACATGACTGCTGTCCCATCACATGTACCCATCTAAACTAACAATTGCTTAAGATGTTCTCCCCTGTTTCTCTGACTCCTTCTATTTTCTCTTTGAGTATTACTTTCTTCTAATCTCTACTACCAACTCTCTTTGACGGACGGCCACTCCATGGCCGAGAGTAACCCTTTAAATTGCCTTAAATTCCAAAAAAGGATCCAATCTGTTTGCAGTTACATCTGTACTTTACTTACCTACTTTGCCTGGTATGTTTTGTTTCTTTTGTAACAATTTTGTGATCCACTCAATAAAATGTGTTTAAAAAACAAAACAAAAAAACAATTGCTTAAGTTGAGATCAGTAATCTAAAATGAGAGTTCTATGATCTGATTGGCTACAGGAGGTCTTATACTCACCTACTGAGAGTAAATGCAGTAGGTGCTCTGACTGTATTAAAATGGGTGCTGTGGGCAATGTTATGGCGTAATGGCTAACTTGCTGCCTTGCAGCACTAAATTCTTGGGTATGATTCCCACTGTGGCTCAGTGCAGAGTTTGTATGTTCTCCCCGTGTTTGCTTAGGTTTCTTCTGGTACCCCGTCTTCCTTACACAATCCCAAAGCATTGATTGGTTAATTTGCTTCTGACAAAGAATTAATGTGTGTGTGTGTGTGTGTGTGTGTGTGCGCGCACACATGTATGGTATGGAATATTGGTTGCAAGCTCCAGTTGTGCAGGGACTAAGGGGGACTTTTACTAAGCAGTGATAAGAGCAGAGAAGTGAGCCAGTGGAGAAGTGCCCATGGCAACCAATCCGCACTGAAGTAACATCTATAATTTGCATACTATAAAATCATACAGAGCTGCTGATTGGTTGATGTGGCAACTTCTCCACTGGCTCACTTCTCCGCTCTTATCACTGCTTAGTAAATGTCCCCCTAAATATTCTATGTAAAGTGCTGTATAATATGTGTGGGCAATATAAATAACTGCCAGTAAAACCCCTATACTTGTCATTGTTATGTCCTCTAGTTGCTATTGTACAATTGTTATAGATGACGACGAGTTGCTGAATAAACATGGGTACTGCCGCACCCAAATTCTTTTTTGCACAAAAAAAATAGCTATTGTTGCAAGGTGGCAAAATCCATTCTGAATTGACCTATGAGGTCTATAGGTCTGTGTTCCTATGGTGCGGAAATTTGATTGTAATCTCCTTTAGAATGTAAGCTCTCACAAGTATAGTAGGGCCTTCTTCCCTCATGTGCTTATCCTTTTCTTTAATAATCTTCAACTGCACCAAATCCCACGGTTTTCTGCCACCTGATCTTCCATTGTCATCTGCTGATGTAGCCATGTTTATATACCCTGTACTTGTCCTGTATTGTCTTCACCTATAAATCGCTGTTTTCCTGTTCTGATTATTTGTTTGTGTACTCTGTAATTGTGCGCTGCGGAACCCTTGTGGCGCCATATCAATAAAGGATGATAATAATAATAATAATAATAATAATAATGTCACTTGCCTTCCCAGGATCATGCATGGCTTTCTGTTACAATCATTTGCCAGTCCACCGTGATAAATAGAACACCCAGGGGTTATGAAGGCTGGCTGACTTTATATATTGTGTGTTAAGGAAATCTAAACAATCCGGTTTGTCCTCAAGAGTTACTTTTGGCCTCGTTTGTACTTTTGTGTGATGGAAAAATATCCTCGCACACTGGGTGAAGCAAACACTGAGGTAAACAGACTAGTTAGGAGTGTGAGCTGCTTTTGTGTCATCCAAGGCCTGCTGTGCCATAGGCAGCAGTGCTAGGACCATCTGTCAGCATTTGTAGCCTGGTCATCCATGTTCTTTAGGTCCTTCGCTTAGTAATGGAGCTATGGGAAATGGCACCTTCACAGGTCGAAGAGCGCTGATGTGTGTGGGTGTGTAATATATATATGTATGTATCTATGTATGTGTGTGTGTGTGTATGTATGTATATATAATATATATGTGTGTGTGTGTACAGCCCGGCACTCCTCTAATGAATCATGTGCCTCGGTATATACACACACACACACACACACACACACACACACACACACACACACACAAACGAACAGACGGAGGGGACGCACATCACTTTTTTTTAAAACAGGTAAACCTCACACTGCGCCAGCGGCTTACGGGACAACGCCGCAGCTCGTCGGTACACCAACACAGGCAGAAGGCACAGACCGGTGGTCAGCTTGGAGGCGGGTACGTCTAGCAGGGCTGGCGTGGTGTGAGGTCCCGGTTCCCAGTGCAGCACAGCTCTTACCGGCAGGGAGAGATTGGAGCTTTCATTCTGTATATATCATGTGGCAACCAGTCCACACGGGTGAGAACCTCGGTACGGGTCTCATTCATTTCATGTGGATTCTATGTCACAGTGATCCTACTGTATGTGTTAATGTGGATCCTTTGTTAAAGGGATTTTACCTGTTTTAAATAAAAGTGATTTGAACTATGTGTGCCTCCTCCTTCTGTTTCTGTATCTAGAGTATCTCACTCCAGGAGTCCGGAGTTTCTACAGGAGGGGTGCAGCGGTTTTTTGAAAGGCTATAAACCCAGTGCTATATCCCAGAGTTTTGACCACCTTGAGGATTCTTTTCCATTGAACTGAAACTGAACATTTACCAGCACACCTGTACACCATTTAATTGACAATAAATATATAGTGGAGACAAGCGGGAAGCAAACGGAACATTGCCTGGTGCAGTATTGCATATTAAATCATGTGGTAATCAGCCCACAGAGTCTGATTTTATGGTACGGGGAAGGATAATCTTTGTTGGGATACCTTACCTGTGTTGTTTAAATAAATCTTTTAGTGCACTATGAAGCGCTGCCTCTTTGTGATATATATATATAAAAGCAAGCATACTCACAGAAGTAATGTTCTATGTATTTTTCAGCCATACATAATGCAGCATAGGAAATCTTACTCTCTTTTTCTCTTGTTTGAATATTACTAGTGTAGCAAGTTTAATAGTATGTCAACCTTAGGGGCCTATTTATCATATCCTATTTGCTGGATAATCCTCCCAAAAAACATGATTCATATCGGAGATATAGTGGGGTCTTCAAAACTTTCCGGATCTTGGCACTGATAAGATAAACAACATCTACAGATGGCGATACCCTATTTTAGCCTATGGCCTGCTAATTCATAGATTTTTATGGAGAGGGAGCTTCCGGTTCCTCTCTGTTGCCCTCGTTGGCCCAAACCAGGCAGCAGTGTTCTAGCCCTACACTTTCACAGTGCACCCAGCTGTTCACCAGGATTGCTTACTATGATTGCTTACTATGGGTGGCTTTTGCACTTTGGGGGTCATTCCGAGTTGATCGCTCGCCAGCAACTTTCTGCAGCGCTGTGATCAGATAGTCGCCGCCTATGGGGGAGTGTATTTTCGCTTTGCAAGTGTGCGAACGCTTTTGCAGCCGACGGCACAAAAAAGTTTTTTGTAGTTTCTGAGTAGCTCTGGACTTACTCAGCCGCTGCGATCACTTCAGTCTTTTTGGTCCCGGAATTGACGTCAGACACCTGCCCTGCAAACGCTTGGACACGCCTGCGTTTTTCCAAACACTCCCAGAAAACGGTCAGTTGACACCCACAAACACCTCTTTCTGTCAGTCACCTTGCGATCGACTGTGTGAATGGATTCTTCGTTAAATACATCACCCAGCACGATCCTCTTTGTACCCGTATGACGCGCCTGCGCATTGCGGTGCATACGCATGCGCAGTTTTGCCGAGATTTAACCTTATCGCAGCGCTGCAAAAAGTTGCTAGCAAGCGATCAACTCTGAATGACCCCCTTTATCTCTTTCAAACGTTTGATACATCTCCCGCTACAGAAGGAACATTGGGGAGTGGTATGGAAGGTGGATAGTAACTAGGTCGACCACTATTGGTCGACAGGGTCTAGGTAGACAGGTCAAAAGGTCGACATGAGTTTTTTGTTTTTTTGGTGTCGTTTTCTTTGTAGAGTGAGCGGGAACCCCAATTAGTGCACCGTGTCACCCTCGCATGGCTCGCTTCGCTCTCCATGCTTTGGGCAAGGTGCCTCGCTCCGCTTCGCTCGGCACAGATTACCGTTCCAATCATAGTCCACGTGGATCTTTAAGTATGAAAAGGTTCTAAAAAAGAAAAAAAAATCGTGAAAAACTCATGTCGACCTTTTGACATGTTGACCTAGAACATGTCGACATAGAGACCCTGTCGACCTAGAAACCCTGTCGACCTAGTTACTGTCGACAAATAGTGGTCGACCTAGATAGTGTCGACCTAGTTACTGTCGTCCTAGAGACCGGATCCCGGTTTTGCCCGACTGCTAACAAATTTGCTGCTGCGATCAACTCTGAATTACAGTACCCCCATTATACAGGCACAACACTTTTCTCCATCCTGCCCTGGTTATAATGTTACTGATCTATATTACCAGTGTAGATGGTCTTAAACGTTGTCCTCTTGCTAATTTTGGAAGCATTGAATCATTTTGTCTGTTCATAAATGCTTGTTTTGTCATGAGCACTAACAATTGTTAGTACAAATAGCTGAAATGCTAGAAGTCCCGAAACTGCTGTTGGCCCTGTCACCGCTAATCTGTATGGTGTATACCTGTCAAATGTATGGCCCACTGGATGGTGAGCCAGAGGTCTCCTATCGGGATGGTCCCAAAGAAATCAGGACAGTTCGGAGGTGTGCATACAATGGACAAGATCACCGATTATCTTGTTGTGTTATTCTTTTCACGTTGTTGTGGCTATTGTAGCAGTTTGCATTACTTGTCCTGCTATGAGCATAATACCTCATACACAGTAAACTTATTTTGAAAGCAGCATTATACAGAAGAACACATCTTGGTTGTATACATCACAGGTAAAAATAGCATTTTCAGAGGATTGGCTGCATTTCTCCTATGCACCAAGCTGCGGAATGCGATACATTTTGGAGCATGGACCCAGTAGGCAAAGCCGTCTGTGGATGGGCTTCTTTTCACACTGTGCATTGAGGGGGATCCAATCTGATCCCTCCTAGTGTCCCCTGCAGCGTGCGTCATCCGGTGCATATGCAGAAGGGCTCCCTGATAATAAAATGATTTTTGTAAAGCGTACAGCATTACTAAACGCCGTTATGTTTGCAGTGAGAGGCGGGATGCTTGATTCATCCTGCCCCTTTTCCGAATAAAATCTGCCCTCCTGTCAGGTGACTGCTGGGAGCAGCTCTCACTACTGAGCTACTTAAGCACTTTTTCTTCTTCCATTATTTTTTTTATTTTTTTTTTATTATTTTTACTCCGTTTGTCCACAAGAGGTCTCTGTTCTGTTGGTTTGTATGGAGTCCATTTATGAAGACTGGTGCAAATAGAAAGGTCATTCCGAGTTGATTGCTCACTAGCTATTTCTCTAACGTCCTAGAGGATGCTGGGGACTCCGTAAGGACCATGGGGATAGACTGGCTCTGCAGGAGACATGGGCACTTTAAGAAAGAATTTAGTTCCTGGTGTGCACTGGCTCCTCCCTCTATGCCCCTCCTCCAGACCTCAGTTTGATACTGTGCCCAGACGAGCTGGGTGCTTTTCAGTGAGCTCTCCTGAGTTTACTGAGAGAAAGTATTTTGTTAGGTTTTTTATTTTCAGGGAGCTCTGCTGACAACAGACTCCCTGCATCGTGGGACTGAGGGGAGAGAAGCAGCCCTACTCTCTGAAGCTAGGTCCTGCTTCTTAGGCTACTGGAAACCATTAGCTCCAGAGGGATTGGTACGCAGGATCTCACCCTCACCGTCTGTCCCGGAGCCGCACCGCCGTCCCCCTCGCAGAGCCGGAAGATAGAAGCCGGGTGAGTATGAGAAGAAAAGAAGACTTCAGAGGCGGCAGAAGACTTAAAAATCTTCACTGAGGTAACGCGCAGCACTGCAGCTGTGCGCCATTGCTCCCACACACCTCACATACTCCGGTCACTGTAAGGGTGCAGGGGGTGGGGGGCGCCCTGGGCAGCAATATAAACCTCTTATTTGGCAAAAGGAGCATATATACAGCTGGGCACTGTATATATGCATGAGCCCCTGCCAATTTTACACTTTAAGCGGGACAGAAGCCCGCCGTCGAGGGGGCGGGGCTTCTCCCTCAGCACTCACCAGCGCCATGTTTTTCTCCACAGCACCGCTGAGAGGAAGCTCCCCGGACTCTCCCCTGCTTATACCACGGTAGAAGAGAGGGTTTTAAAGAAGATGGGGGGCACATAATTCGGCGCAGATAACAACAGCCCTACTGGGTAAACATTAAATTGCTGTGTTTTTTCCTGGGTCATATAGCGCTGGGGTGTGTGCTGGCATACTCTCTCTCTGTCTCTCCAAAGGGCCTTGTGGGGGAATTATCTTCAGATGAGCATTCCCTGAGTGTGTGGTGTGTCGGTACGTGTGTGTCGACATGTCTGAGGTAAAAGGCTCTCCTAAGGAGGAGATGGAGCAAATGTGTGTGTGAGTGGTGTCTCCGTCGACAACGCCGACACCTGATTGGATATGTGAAATAAAGTGCTGAGGTAAATTTATTGCACAAAAGATTAGAGAACAGACAGTGAATCTATACAGGTCTGTCCCTACGTCGCAGAGACCTTCAGAGTTTCACAATGCTCACTATCCAAAATAATAGACACTGATATCGACACGGAGTCTGACTCCAGTGTCGACTACGATAATGCAAAGTTACAGCCAAAACTGGCAGAAAAGTATTCAATATATGATTATTGTAATAAAAGATGTTTTGCATATCACTGATGACTCATCTGTCCCTGACACGAGGGTACACATGTTTAAGGGGTAGAAAGCTGAGGTAAATTTCCCTCCTCTCAGGAAGAAAAAGAGCAGGAATCTCCAGACAAGAAGCTGCAGCTTCCCAAAAAGAATTCTCAGGGAGTATCCTTTCCCTACTAGGGCCAGGATACGATGGGAATCTTCCCCTAGGGTGGACAAAGCTTTGTCACGTTTACCCAAAAGGTAGCGCTGACTTAACAGCTACCCTCAGGGATCCTGCAGATAGCTTGCAGTAAAAGTACTTTGAAGTCCATTTACACACATTCTGGTACACTACTCAGACCGGCGATTGTGTCGGCATGGGTTTATAGCGCTGTAGCAGCGTGGACAGATACCTTATCAGCGGAGATTGAAACCCTAGATAAGGATACCATGGTATTGACCATAGTATATGTATATATATATTTAAAAAAAATTGCACTTTACACACCTCACAGGGTGAACTGGCTGTACAATAATATTTTAACATATAAACACTATCAGGCGCTTTATTGCACTCTATTATATATATATATATATATATATATATAAGATGCTGTTATATATATATATATATATATATATATATATATATAAAAAACATGCCCAAAGAGACATTAGTCTACTGGGTTCTAGAGTCAACGCTATGTCGATTTCTGCTAGAAGTGTCCTGTGGAACTTGCAATGGACAGGTGATGCCGACTAAAAGAGGCATATGGAAGGTTTACCTTACAAGGCTGAGGAATTGTGTGGAGAAGGGCTCTCGGACCTGGTCTCCACAGCTATAGCTGGTAATTCTGATCTTTTGCCTTATATTCCCTCACAGCCTAAGAAAGCACGACATTATCAAATGCAGTCCTTTCGGTCGCAGAATAACAAGAAAGTACGAGGAGCGTCCTTTCTTACCAGAGGTAAGGGTACAGGGCACAGCTAGTTCCCAGGAACAGAAGTCCTCCCCGGCCTCTACTACATCCAACGCATGAAGCTGGAGCTCCGCTAAGGGAGTCCGCCCCAGTGGGAGCACGTCTTCGACTCTTCAGCCACATCTGAGTTCACTCACAGGTGGTTCCCGGGGCAATAAAAAATTGTTTCTCAGGGTTACAAGCTGGAATTCGAAAGGTGCCTCCTCGCCGGTTTTTCCTTATCGGACCTACCGGCTTCTCCCCCAGGAAGGGAGATAATATTAAATACAATTCACACATTGTATCTTCAACAGGTGGTGCTCAAGGTTCCCCTCCTGCAACAAGGAAGGTGATATGACTCAACCTTGGCTGTAGTCCCGAAACCGTACGGTTCGGTCAGACCTATTTTTAAAATTAAAATCTCTGAACCTATACGGGAAAAGGTTCAAATTTAAAGTGGAATCGCCCAGAGCGATCATCGCCAGCCTGGAAGGGGGGGATTTGATGGTGTATCTAAACATAAAGGCTGCATACCTTCATGTTCCCATTTATCCACCATATTGTAACGATTTCTAGAGTTCTCTGTGTGTGCGTGCTTGGAAAGATGTCAGCTGAAGCCCGGTGAAAATTAAGTAAAGTTTATTGTGGAAAAAGTGGTGGTAAAAATAAATATAAACTGGATGCTTGATTACATGGAACAAAACACGATAAAAGGAATATTTCAGGTTAAACATAGATGCAAAATAAACATGAAGAAATCCGGGTTTAAATCAAGCAGGGGAAAAATAACATACCAAAAATGAAGTGATCAGGCAGGAATGGAAACAAACTGCAAATAATAGTCCAGAAATGTAGATGTTGAACTGGCAGGGTAAGAAGTTCAGAAGCAAGGCACATGCGTTTTAGCAAACTGCAGGGAAGTCTCCAAGAAGCAAATAAGGCAGAATCTGGACAGGGTTACTGGAGAGAGCCCAGTCTCACTCCATACGGAACCGCAATGATCTGCAACTAAGTGCCTGTGAGCTGGAGTTAAATAGCAGCTGGGTGTTGGGCTCCTGGTGCACACAATCAGGTAATTAGCCTGCAGAGGCAGTGTGCAACTGCCATTCAGACCTGAGGCAACAAGTGAGACCCCTAGAGGCAGGAATGAGGTAATGCAAGGCAAAACAAAACACAAATATTCCTAACATTATCCCCCCCTTAAACAGGCGGATTCCAGACGCCTCAAAGTTCACCTTCTCTTCTTTTTCCCTTTTTTCTTTCTGGGTTGCCTAACCCTATTTGAAGGTGTCACAAAGACACTATTAGGCAATACAGGTCCATCAAAAACGAGTCTCGGATCATCCAGAAGCTCACTCTCAGAGTCGGAGCCACCACCCAGCGGTAGAACTGACCTCTTATTTTCCTGGATGGAATCAAGAGCGGATGGTAAACTTGTAGATGTTAAACTTGCCGAGCAATCTCCGTGAACACCTAGAGATACCTGCCCACATCTGAAAAACTGAGGGTGCTCCCCAGACTGCAAAGGCAGGTTCTCAGAGGGGCACACCTTAGTAGATTCATCTAGGAGCGTGAGGACAGTTGGTGGACTGAATCTTTCGGTCACAGCCTTGAGGAAACCGGGCAAATCTTGTAACACTGGATCTCCCTTATCTATAAGACCATTTACCCACTTCAAGGCCCTCCCTCTGAATCTCATACATACGTTAGCAATGATATCAATAGGGGACAAGTCATCAAAACTCAGATAATATCTGAAGAGAGCTAAACAGTGAGAGATATTTCCATAAAAGTAAGGCAGATCCTCGGGCAAATCTTGGATCTCGGGCATGGCAGGCACCTCTATCTGGTGTTGGACAGGCGGAACCCCCTCCTGGGGCTGGACAGGCAGAACCCCCTCCTGGGGCTGGGCAGGCGGAACCCCCTCCTGGGGCTGGCCAGGCGGAACCCCCTCCTGGGGCTGGCCAGGCGGAACCCCCTCCTGGGGCTGGCCAGGCGGAACCCCCTCCTGGGGCTGGCCAGGCGGAACCCCCTCCTGGGGCTGGCCAGGCGGAACCCCCTCCTGGGGCTGGGCAGGCGGAACCCCCTCCTGGGGCTGGGCAGGCGGAACCCCCTCCTGGGGCTGGGCAGGCGGAACCCCCTCCTGGGGCTGGGCAGGCGGAACCCCCCTCCTGGGGCTGGGCAGGCGGAACCCCCCTCCTGGGGCTGGGCAGGCGGAACCCCCCTCCTGGGGCTGGACAGGCGGAACCCCCTCCTGGGGCTGGACAGGCGGAACCCCCTCCTGGGGCTGGACAGGCAGAACCCCCTCCTGGGGCTGGACAGGCAGAGCCCCCTCCTGGGGCTGGACAGGCCTTGGCCGGACCTCTGGCAAGGTGGACACCTCTCGGACCTCTGGCAAGGCGTGGACCTCTGGCAAGGCGGGCACCTCTCGGACCTCTGGCAAGGCGGGCACCTCTCGGACGGCGGGCACCTCTCGGACCTCTGGCGAAGCGGGCACCTCTCGGACCTCTGGCGAAGCGGGCACCTCTCGGACCTCTGGCGAAGCGGGCACCTCTCGGACCTCTGGCGAAGCGGGCACCTCTCGGACCTCTGGCGAAGCGGGCACCTCTCGGACCTCTGGCGAAGCGGGCACCTCTCGGACCTCATGCCGTGAGGCAAGGGCAACGGGGACCTCATGCCGTGAGGCAAGGGCAACGGGGACCTCATGCCGTGAGGCAAGGGCAACGGGGACCTCATGCCGTGAGGCAAGGGCAACGGGGACCTCATGCCGTGAGGCAAGGGCAACGGGGACCTCATGCCGTGAGGCAAGGGCAACGGGGACCTCATGCCGTGAGGCAAGGGCAACGGGGACCTCATGCCGTGAGGCAAGGGCAACGGGGACCTCATGCCGTGAGGCAAGGGCAGCGGGGACCTCATGCCGTGAGGCAAGGGCAGCAGGGACCTCATGCCCGAAGGCAAGGGCAGCAGGGACCTCATGCCCGAAGGCAAGGGCAGCAGGGACCTCATGCCCGAAGGCAAGGGCAGCAGGGACCTCATGCCCAAAGGCAAGGGCAGCAGGGACCGACACCCCTCCTGGGGTCGCAGGGCCGGACACCCCTCCTGGGGTCGCAGGGCCGGACACCCCTCCTGGGGTCGCAGGGCCGGACACCCCTCCTGGGGTCGCAGGGCCGGACACCCCTCCTGGGGTCGCTGGGCCGGACACCCCTCCTGGGGTCGCTGGGCCGGACACCCCTCCTGGGGTCGCTGGGCCGGACACCCCTCCTGGGGTCGCTGGGCCGGACACCCCTCCTTTCGAAATTTGAGCACCACAGTGGCATAACTGAGCAGAATTTGGCACTATGGCAGAATGAGGAAAGCTCTTTTTATGTTTGCGAGCAGGACATAACTGAATAAAATGTCCCGACCTGCCGCAATAAAAACAGAGCTTCTTATCCCTTCTATGTCTCCTTTCTTCCTCAGAGAGACTGGGTCGTGGAAAACTCCAAAACTTGCCTTTGCTTACGCTAGAAAAACAGCAGCCAGAATTGAGAGTACCAGACTGATCTTTTCCCCTTTTTTCCTGCGTCTCCTTAAAGGGAGCAGGTAACCTTACTGAATCTTCAGGCAGAGCAGACAGTATCTCTGAAGATAGGATTTGAATACCCTCCAGTTTCTCTCTGAAATCCACCAGCAATGCAGAACTCAAAAACGGCAAAAACTTGAGAGGCAGGGAACCTTTCTGAAGTGAAGCCATTTTATGAGATTCAGCTGAATCAAAACAAAACTCCTGCACACGTTTATTTTGGCAGATCATTCTGTAACGATTTCTAGAGTTCTCTGTGTGTGCGTGCTTGGAAAGATGTCAGCTGAAGCCAGGTGAAAATTAAGTAAAGTTTATTGTGGAAAAAGTGGTGGTAAAAATAAATATAAACTGGATGCTTGATTACATGGAACAAAACACGATAAAAGGAATATTTCAGGTTAAACATAGATGCAAAATAAACATGAAGAAATCCGGGTTTAAATCAAGCAGGGGAAAAATAACATACCAAAAATGAAGTGATCAGGCAGGAATGGAAACAAACTGCAAATAATAGTCCAGAAATGTAGATGTTGAACTGGCAGGGTAAGAAGTCCAGAAGCAAGGCACATGCGTTTTAGCAAACTGCAGGGAAGTCTCCAAGAAGCAAATAAGGCAGAATCTGGACAGGGTTACTGGAGAGAGCCCAGTCTCACTCCATACGGAACCGCAATGATCTGCAACTAAGTGCCTGTGAGCTGGAGTTAAATAGCAGCAGGGTGTTGGGCTCCAGGTGCACACAATCAGGTAATTACCCTGCAGAGGCAGTGTGCAACTGCCATTCAGACCTGAGGCAACAAGTGAGACCCCTAGAGGCAGGAATGAGGTAATGCAAGGCAAAACAAAACACAAATATTCCTAACACATATCAGGCGTACCTGACAATTGCGGTACAGGATTGTCATTACCAATTTCAGGGTAATTGGCGGAAATAATGGTGCTCCTATGCAAGCAAGGAGTCACAGTTGTCCCATACTTGGACGATCTCCTAATAAGGGCGAGATCAAAAGAGCAGTTGTTGAACAGCGTGTCACTTTCGCTGAAGGTGTCACAGCAACACGGCTGGATTCTCAATTTCCCAAGGTCACAGTTGGTTCCTATAACTCGTCTGCCCTTCTTGGGTATGATTCTGGATACAGACCAGAAATGGGTTTACCTTCAGATAGAGAAGGCCCAGGAACTCATGACTCTAGTCAGGGACCTATTGAAACCAAGACAGGTGTCAGTGCATAACTGCACTCGATACCTGTGAAAAACATTCCCTTCAGCAGGTTCCATGCGAGGACTTTCCAATGGGACCTACTGGACAAGTGGTCCGGGTCACATCTACAGATTCATCAGTTGATCACCCTATCCCCCAAGGCCAGGGTATCTCTCCTGTGGTGGCTGCAGAGTGCTCACCTTCTAGAGGGCCGCAGATTCGGCATTCAGGACTAGATCCTGGTGACCACGGATGCGAGCCTCCGAGGCTGGGAAGCAGTCGCACAGGGAAGAAATTTCCAAGGTCTTTGGTCAAGTCAAGAGACTTGTCTTCACATCAACATATTGGAACTAAGGGCCATATACAATGCCCTACGTCAAGCGGAGACCTTTCTTCGCGACCAACCGGTTCTGATCCAGTCAGACAACGTCACTGCAGTAGCTCATGTAAACCGCCAAGGCGGCACAAGGAGCAGAGTGGCGATGGCGAAAGCCACCAGAATTCTTCGCTGGGCGGAGAATCATGTAAGAGCACTGTCAACAGTGTTCATTCTGGAAGTGAACAACTGGGAAGCAGACTTCCTCACCAGACATACGTCCTGGAGAGTGGAGACTTCATCAGGAAGTCTTCGCACAGATTGCAGTTCGGTGGGGACTGCCACAGATAGACAGGATGGCGTCCCACCTCAACAAAAAGCTGCAGAGTTATTGCGCCTGGTCAAGAGACCCTCAGGCAGTAGCGGTAGACGCCCTAGTGACACCGTGGGTGTTCCAGTCAGTCTATGTATTTCCTCCTCTTCCTCTCATACCCAAGGGTTGAGAATAATAAGAAAAAGGAGGAGTGAGAACAATCCTCATTGTTCCAGATTGGCCACGAAGGATCTGGTATCCGGATCTGCAGGAAATGCTTACAGAAAATCCGTGGCCTCTTCCTCTAAGGCAGGACCTGTTGCAACAGGGCCCATGTCTGTTCCAAGACTTACCGCGGCTGCGTTTGACGGCATGGCGGTTGAACGCCGGATCCTAGCGGAAAAAGGCATTCCGGATGAGGTCATTCCTACGCTGATAAAGGCTAGGAAGGACGTGGCATCTTAACATTATCACCGTATATGGCGAAAATATGTTTCTTGGTGTGAGGCCAGGAATGCTCCTACGGAAGAATTCCATCTGGGCCGTTTCCTTCACTTCCTACAAACTGGAGTGAATTTGGGCCTAAAACGTAGGCTCCATTAAGGTTCAGATTTCGGCCCTATCCATTTTCTTTCAAAAAGAGTTGGCTTCTCTACCAGAAGTTCAGACGTTTGTAAAAGGAGTGCTGCGTATTCAGCCTCCTTTTGTGCCTCCGGTGGTACCTTTGGGATCTTAACGTGGTGTTAAGTTTCCTAAAGTCACACTGGTTTGAACCACTTTAAAACAGCGGAGTTAAAATATCTCACGTGGAAGGTGGTCATAATAATAGCTTTGGCTTCGGCTAGACGTGTGTCAGAATTAGCGGCTTTGTCACATAAAAGCCCCTATCTGGTTTTCCATATGGATAGAGCAGAATTGCGGACCCGTTCGCAATTTCTGCCAAAAGTGGTTTCATTTTTTCATATGAACCAACCTATTGTGGTGCCTGTGGCTACACGTGACTTGGCGGATTCCGAGTTACTTGATGTGGTCAGGGCTTTGAAAATTTACGTGGCCAGAACGGCTAGAGTCAGGAAAACTGAAGCACTGTTTGTCCTGTATGCATCCAACAAGATTGGTGCCCCTGCTTCAAAGCAAACTATTGCTCGCTGGATTTGTAACACGATTCAGCAAGCGCATTCTACGGTTGGATTGCCGTTACCAAAATCGGTCAAGGCCCATTCCACTAGGAAGGCGGGCTCTTCTTGGGCGGCTGCCTGGGGGGTCTCGGCACTACAGCTGTGTCGAGCTGCTACTTGGTCGGGGTCAAACACCTTTGCAAAGTTCTATAAGTTTGATACCCTGGCTGAGGAGGACCTCATGTTTGCTCAATCGGTGCTGCAGAGTCATCCGCACTCTCCCGCCCGTTTGGGAGCTTTGGTATAATCCCCATGGTCCTTACGGAGTCCCCAGCATCCTCTAGGACGTTAGAGAAAATAAGATTTTACTTACCGGTAAATCTATTTCTCGTAGTCCGTAGAGGATGCTGGGCGCCCGTCCCAAGTGCGGACTTCTTCTGCAATAATTCTATATAGTTATTGCTTCAATAAGGGTTACGTTATAGTTGCATCGGTCTTGCACTGATGATATGTTGTTTTCATACTGTTAACTGGGTAGTTATCACAAGTTATACGGTGTGATTGGTGTGGCTGGTATGAATCTTGCCCTTGGATTAACAAAATCCTTTCCTTGTACTGTCCATCTCCTCTGGGCACAGTTTCAAACTGAGGTCTGGAGGAGGGGCATAGAGGAAGGAGCAAAGTGCACACCAGGAACTAAATTCTTTCTTAAAGTGCCCATGTCTCCTGCGGAGCCCGTCTATCCCCATGGTCCTTACGGAGTCCCCAGCATCCTCTACGGACTACAAGAAATAGATTTACCGGTAAGTAAAATCTTATTTTTCTTCCTTATGTTCCCACACAACAGAAAAAGGCACCACATCAGCAGATGCAGTCCTTTCGTCACAATAAAGACAGGCGTGGAAAAGGTTCGTCCTTCCTCGCTTCAAAAGGTAGAGGAAGAGGAAGGAAGCCGCCTGCAGTGTCAGGCGCCCAGGACCAAAAGTCCTCCCCTGCCTCTACCAAGTCCACCGCATGACGCTGGGGCTTCCCTGGGGGAGTCCGGACCGGTGGGGGGCTGTCTGCGAATATTGTCAGGTCTGGATTCAATCAGACCTGGATCCTTATGTCCTAGAGATTGTGTCTCAGGGATACAAGCTGGAGTTTCTGGAGATGCCCCCTCACCGGTTCTTCATTTCGGCCTTACCAGTGGCTCTTCCGGACAGGGAGGTGGTGCTGGCAGCGATGCAAAAATTGTGTCTACAAAGGGTCATTGTTCCCGTTCCCTCGTCCCAACGGAGGGAGGGGTTCTACTCGAGCCTCTTTGTTGTGCCGAAACCGGACGGTTCGGTCAGACCAATACTGAATCTAAAATCCCTCAATCCATACTTGAAAGTTTTCAAGTTCAAGATGGAATCTCTTCGAGCTGTAATTGCCAGCCTGGAAGGGGGGGATTTTATGGCGTCAGTCGACATAAAGGATGCCTACTTACACGTCCCGATATATCCTTCGCATCAGGCCTTCCTCAGGTTTGCGATACAGGATTTTCATTACCAATTTCTCTATCGTCCTAGTGGATGCTGGGGTTCCTGAAAGGACCATGGGGAATAGCGGCTCCGCAGGAGACAGGGCACAAAAGTAAAGCTTTCCGATCAGGTGGTGTGCACTGGCTCCTCCCCCTATGACCCTCCTCCAAGCCAGTTAGATTTTTGTGCCCGGCTGAGAAGGGTGCAATCTAGGTGGCTCTCCTAAAGAGCTGCTTAGAGAAAGTTTAGCTTAGGTTTTTTATTTTACAGTGAGTCCTGCTGGCAACAGGATCACTGCAACGAGGGACTTAGGGGAGAAGAAGTGAACTCACCTGCGTGCAGGATGGATTGGCTTCTTGGCTACTGGACATCAGCTCCAGAGGGACGATCACAGGTACAGCCTGGATGGTCACCGGAGCCTCGCCGCCGGCCCCCTTGCAGATGCTGAAACATGAAGAGGTCCAGAATCGGCGGCAGAAGACTCCTCAGTCTTCTAAAGGTAGCGCACAGCACTGCAGCTGTGCGCCATTTTCCTCTCAGCACACTTCACACGGCAGTCACTGAGGGTGCAGGGCGCTGGGAGGGGAGCGCCCTGGGAGGCAAATGAAAACCTATTTGGCTAAAAAATACCTCACATATAGCCTCCGGGGCTATATGGAGATATTTAACCCCTGCCAGAATACACTAAAGAGCGGGAGACGAGCCCGCCGGAAAAGGGGCGGGGCCTATCTCCTCAGCACACAGCGCCATTTTCCTTACACAGCTCCGCTGGTCAGGACGGCTCCCAGGTCTCTCCCCTGCACTGCACTACAGAAACAGGGTAAAACAAGAGAGGGGGGGCAAAATAGTGGCAAAAATTATATTATAAAAGCAGCTATACAGGGAGCACTTATTATAAGGCTATCCCTGTCATATATAGCGCTTTTGGTGTGTGCTGGCAAACTCTCCCTCTGTCTCCCCAAAGGGCTAGTGGGGTCCTGTCTTCGTTAAGAGCATTCCCTGTGTGTCTGCTGTGTGTCGGTACGTGTGTGTCGACATGTATGAGGACGATATTGGTGTGGAGGCGGAGCAATTGCCAAATATGGGGATGTCACCTCCTAGGGGGTCGACACCAGAATGGATGCCTTTATTTATGGAATTACGGGATAGTGTCAACACGCTAAAGCAGTCGTTTGTCGACATGAGACGGCCGGACAATCAGTTAGTGCCTGTCCAGGCGCCTCAAACACCGTCAGGGGCTGTAAAACGCCCTTTGCCTCAGTCGGTCGACACAGACCCAGACACAGGCACTGATTCCAGTGGCGACGGTGACGAATCAACCGTATTTTCCAGTAGGGCCACACGTTATATGATTTTGGCAATGAAGGAGGCGTTACATTTAGCTGATACTACTGGTACCACTAAACAGGGTATTATGTGGGGTGTGAAAAAACTACCTATAGTTTTTCCTGAATCAGAAGAACTAAATGATGTATGTGATGAAGCGTGGGTTGCCCCCGATAAAAAGATGCTAATTTCAAAGAAGTTATTAGCTTTATACCCTTTCCCGTCAGAGGTTAGGGCGCGCTGGGAAACACCTCCTAGGGTGGATAAGGCGCTCACACGCTTATCTAAACAAGTGGCGTTACCCTCTCCTGAGACGGCCGCACTTAAAGATCCAACAGATAGGAGGATGGAAAATATCCAAAAAAGTATATACACACATACAGGTGTTATACTACGACCAGCTATAGCGTCAGCCTGGATGTGCAGTGCTGGAGTAGTTTGGTCAGAGTCCCTGATTGAAAATATTGATACCCTGGATAGGGACAATGTTTTACTGTCTTTAGAGCAAATAAAGGATGCATTTCTTTATATGCGTGATGCACAGAGGGATATCTGCACACTGGCATCACGGGTAAGTGCTATGTCCATTTCGGCCAGAAGAAGTTTATGGACGCGACAGTGGTCAGGCGATGCGGACTCAAAACGGCATATGGAAGTTTTGCCGTATAAAGGGGAGGAGTTATTTGGAGTCGGTCTATCAGATTTGGTGGCCACGGCTACAGCCGGGAAATCCACCTTTTTACCTCAAGCTACTCCCCAACAGAAAAAGACACCGACTTTTCAACCGCAGTCCTTTCGTTCCTTTAAAAACAAGAGAGCAAAGGGATATTCATATCTGCCACGAGGCAGAGGAAGGGGGAAGAGACACCAACAGGCAGCTCCTTCCCAGGAACAGAAGCCCTCCCCCGCTTCTACAAAAGCCTCAGCATGACGCTGGGGCTTCTCAAGCGGACTCGGGGGCGGTGGGCGGTCGTCTCAAGCATTTCAGCGCGCAGTGGGCTCACTCGCAGGTAGATCCCTGGATCCTGCAGATAATATCTCAGGGGTACAGGTTGGAACTAGAGACAGATCCGCCTCGCCGTTTCCTGAAGTCTGCTTTACCAACGTCCCCCTCCGAAAGGGAGACGGTTTTGGAAGCCATTCACAAGCTGTACTCTCAGCAGGTGATAGTCAAGGTACCTCTTCTACAACAGGGAAAGGGGTATTATTCCACTCTATTTGTGGTACCGAAGCCGGACGGCTCGGTAAGACCTATTCTAAATCTGAAGTCCTTGAACCTGTACATAAAGAAGTTCAAGTTCAAAATGGAGTCACTCAGAGCAGTGATAGCGAACCTGGAAGAAGGGGACTTTATGGTGTCCTTGGACATCAAGGATGCGTACCTCCACGTTCCAATTTACCCCTCACACCAGGGGTACCTCAGGTTCGTTGTACAAAACTGTCACTATCAGTTTCAGACGCTGCCGTTCGGATTGTCCACGGCACCTCGGGTCTTTACAAAGGTAATGGCCGAGATGATGATTCTTCTTCGAAGAAAAGGCGTATTAATTATCCCATACTTGGACGATCTCCTAATAAGGGCAAGGTCCAGAGAACAGCTAGAGAGGGGATTAGCACTGTCTCAAGAAGTGCTAAAACAACACGGCTGGATTCTGAATATTCCAAAATCCCAGTTAATGCCGACAACTCGTCTGCTGTTCCTAGGGATGATTCTGGACACGGTTCAGAAAAAGGTTTTTCTCCCGGAGGAAAAAGCCAAGGAGTTGTCCGAGCTTGTCAGGAACCTCCTAAAACCAGGAAAGGTGTCTGTACATCAATGCACAAGAGTCCTGGGAAAAATGGTGGCTTCTTACGAAGCAATTCCATTCGGCAGATTCCATGCACGAATTTTCCAGAGGGATCTGTTAGACAAATGGTCAGGGTCGCATCTTCAGATGCACCAGCGGATAACCCTGTCTCCAAGGACAAGGGTATCTCTTCTGTGGTGGTTGCAGAGTGCTCATCTATTGGAGGGCCGCAGATTCGGCATACAGGATTGGATCCTGGTGACCACGGACGCCAGCCTGAGAGGCTGGGGAGCAGTCACACAAGGAAGAAACTTCCAGGGAGTGTGGACGAGCCTGGAAACGTCTCTTCACATAAACATTCTGGAACTAAGAGCAATCTACAATGCTCTAAGCCAGGCAGAACCTCTGCTTCAAGGAAAACCGGTGTTGATCCAGTCGGACAACATCACGGCAGTCGCCCATGTGAACAGACAGGGCGGCACAAGAAGCAGGAGTGCAATGGCAGAAGCTGCAAGGATTCTTCGCTGGGCAGAGAATCATGTGATAGCACTGTCAGCAGTGTTCATCCCGGGAGTGGACAACTGGGAAGCAGACTTCCTCAGCAGACACGACCTTCACCCGGGAGAGTGGGGACTTCATCCGGAAGTCTTCCACATGCTGGTAACCCGTTGGGAAAGACCAATGGTGGACATGATGGCGTCTCGCCTCAACAAAAAACTGGACAGGTATTGCGCCAGGTCAAGAGATCCGCAGGCAATAGCTGTGGACGCGCTGGTAACGCCTTGGGTGTACCAGTCGGTGTATGTGTTTCCTCCTCTGCCTCTCATACCAAAAGTATTGAGAATTATACGCAAAGAGGCGTAAGAACGATACTAGTGGTTCCGGATTGGCCAAGAAGGACTTGGTACCCGGAACTTCAAGAGATGATCACGGAAGATCCGTGGCCTCTACCTCTAAGGAGGGACTTGCTTCAGCAGGGTCCCTGTCTGTTTCAAGACTTACCGCGGCTGCGTTTGACGGCATGGCGGTTGAACGCCGGATCCTAAAGGAAAAAGGCATGCCGGAAGAAGTCATTCCTACTTTGATTAAAGCAAGGAAGGAAGTAACCGTGCAACACTATCACCGCATTTGGCGAAGATATGTTGCGTGGTGCGAGGATCGGAGTGCTCCGACGGAGGAATTTCAACTGGGTCGATTCCTACATTTCCTGCAATCAGGATTGTCTATGGGTCTCAAATTGGGATCTATTAAGGTTCAAATTTCGGCCCTGTCGATTTTCTTTCAAAAAGAATTGGCTTCAGTTCCTGAAGTCCAGACTTTTGTTAAGGGAGTGCTGCATATACAGCCTCCTGTGGTGCCTCCAGTGGCACCGTGGGATCTCAATGTGGTTTTGGAATTTCTAAAATCTCATTGGTTTGAACCACTAAAAAAGGTGGATTTAAAATATCTCACATGGAAAGTGACCATGTTACTAGCCCTGGCTTCGGCCAGGAGAGTGTCAGAACTGGCAGCTTTATCTTACAAAAGCCCATATCTGATTTTCCATTCGGACAGGGCAGAACTGCGGACTCGTCCGCATTTTCTCCCTAAGGTGGTGTCAGCATTTCATCTGAACCAGCCTATTGTAGTGCCTGCGGCTACAAGTGACTTGGAGGACTCCAAGTTACTGGACGTTGTCAGAGCATTAAAAATATATATTGCAAGGACAGCTGGAGTCAGAAAATCTGACTCGTTGTTTATATTGTATGCACCCAACAAGATGGGTGCTCCTGCGTCTAAGCAGACGATTGCTCGTTGGATCTGTAGCACAATCCAATTTGCACATTCTGTGGCAGGCCTGCCACAGCCTAAATCTGTAAAGGCCCACTCCACAAGGAAGGTGGGCTCATCTTGGGCGGCTGCCCGAGGGGTCTCGGCATTACAACTTTGCCGAGCAGCTACGTGGTCAGGGGAGAACACGTTTGTAAAATTTTACAAATTTGATACTCTGGCTAAGGAGGACCTGGAGTTCTCTCATTCGGTGCTGCAGAGTCATCCGCACTCTCCCGCCCGTTTGGGAGCTTTGGTATAATCCCCATGGTCCTTTCAGGAACCCCAGCATCCACTAGGACGATAGAGAAAATAAGAATTTACTTACCGATAATTCTATTTCTCGGAGTCCGTAGTGGATGCTGGGCGCCCATCCCAAGTGCGGATTATCTGCAATAATTGTACATAGTTATTGTTAACTAATTCGGGTTATTGTTAAGAAGCCATCTTTCAGAGGCTCCTCTGTTATCATACTGTTAACTGGTTTTGATCACAAGTTGTACGGTGTGATTGGTGTGGCTGGTATGAGTCTTACCCGGGATTCAAAATTCCTCCCTTATTGTGTACGCTCGTCCGGGCACAGTACCTAACTGGCTTGGAGGAGGGTCATAGGGGGAGGAGCCAGTGCACACCACCTGATCGGAAAGCTTTACTTTTGTGCCCTGTCTCCTGCGGAGCCGCTATTCCCCATGGTCCTTTCAGGAACCCCAGCATCCACTACGGACTCCGAGAAATAGAATTATCGGTAAGTAAATTCTTATTTTCAGACGCTGCCGTTTGGGCTTTCCACGGCTCCGAGGATTTTCACCAAAGTCATGGCGGAAATGATGGTTCTCCTTCGCAAACAAGGGGTTACGATTATCCCGTACTTGGACGATCTCCTGATAAAGGCGAGGTCCAAGGAACGGTTGCTGAGAAGTGTAAATTTGTCACTGTCGGTTCTGCGACAGCACAGTTGGGTACTCAATTTGCCAAA
This sequence comes from Pseudophryne corroboree, assembly GCF_028390025.1. Taxonomy (NCBI): domain Eukaryota; kingdom Metazoa; phylum Chordata; class Amphibia; order Anura; family Myobatrachidae; genus Pseudophryne; species Pseudophryne corroboree. The sequence goes on along the minus strand of NC_086453.1, from coordinate 86,171,395 downwards.
ATCTCAGTTGATTCCGACCACTCGGCTGCCTTTTCTGGGCATGATTCTGGACACGGATTTACAGAGTATTTCTTCCAGAAGAAAAAGCTCTGGAACTGCTGACGATGGTCAGGGAACTTCTGAGGCCGACGAGTGTGTCAATCCATCACTGTACTCGGGTTCTGGGGAAAATGGTTGCGGCGTACGAAGCCATTCCATTTGGCTGGTTTCATGCCCGGGTGTTTCAGTGGGACTTGCTGAGCAAATGGTCCGGGTCTCACCTGCACATGCACCGGATGATAAGTCTATCTCCCAGAGCCAGAATTTCTCTCCTGTGGTGGCTACAAAGTTCTCACCTCCTAGGGGGACGCCGGTTCGGTATCCAGGATTGGGTACTTCTGACAACAGATGCAAGTCTCCGGGGCTGGGGCGCAGTCACCCAAGGAAGAAATTTCCAGGGGAAATGGTCACTCCAGGAAGCTTGTCTCCACATAAATGTTCTCGAGTTAAGAGCCATTTACAACGGCTCCAGACGTACCGCGGCTGCGTTTGACGGCATGGAGGTTGAGCGCCAGATCTTAGCTCGTAAGGGTATTCCCGGGGAGGTCATTCCCACTCTCATTAAGGCTAGGAAGGAGGTTACGGCGAAACATTACCACCGTATTTGGAGAAAGTATGTTTCCTGGTGTGAGTCTAAAATGGCTCCGGCGGAAGATTTTCACTTGGGTCGCTTTCTCCTCTTTTTGCAGGCGGGAGTAGATGCAGGCCTGAAATTAGGCTCCATCAAAGTGCAGATTTCGGCTTTGTCTATTTTCTTTCAAAAAGAATTAGCTGTCCTCCCAGAGGTTCAGACTTTTGTGAAAGGAGTAATGCATATCAATCCTCCGTTTGTGCCTCCTGTAGCTCCATGGGATCTTGATGTGGTCTTACGGTTTCTCATGTCTTCCTGGTTTGAACCTTTGCGTAAGGTTGAGTTGAAATTTCTCACTTGGAAGGTAGTTATGCTGTTGGCGCTGGCGTCTGCCAGGCGAGTATCCGAGTTGGCAGCCTTATCTCATAAGAGCCCGTACTTGATTTTTCATTCGGATAGGGCGGAATTGAGGACTCGTCAACAATTTCTGCCGAAGGTGGTTTCTTCATTTTACATTAACCAACCTATTGTGGTCCCGGTGGCTACGGTGGCTGTGGCGATTCCAAAATCTCTGGATGTTGTGAGAGCTTTGAAGATCTACGTCACTAGGACAGCTGTTGCCAGAAAAACTGAGGCACTGTTTGTCCTGTATGCTTCCAACAAGATTGGTCATCCTGCTTCAAAACAGACTATTGCACCCTGGATTTGTAGTACGATTCAGCAGGCTCATTCTTCGGCCGGGCTACCAGTGCCGAAGTCAGTAAAAGCCCATTCTACCAGGAAAGTGGGCTCATCTTGGGCGGCTGCCCAAGGAGTCTCGGCGTTACAGCTTTGCCGAGCAGCTACTTGGTCGGGTTCAAACACTTTTGCTAAGTTCTATAGGTTTGATACCGTGGCTGATGAGGACCTTGCGTGTGCTCAGTTGGTGCTGCAGAGTCGTCCGCACTCTCCCGCCCGTTCTGGAGCTTTGGTATAAACCCCATGGTCCTTTTGGAGTCCCCAGCATCCTCTAGGACGTAAGAGAAAATAGGATTTTGGTACTTACCAGTAAATCCTTTTCTCCTAGTCCGTAGAGGATGCTGGGCGCCCATCCCAGTGCGGACTGTTACTTGCAGTGTTTTCTTGCTGGTAAAATTAGTTTATACACGGGTTGTGTATTTCTTGTTTTCAGCTTGTTGCTGTGGTTACTTCATACTGTTATCTGGTTTACTGTTACTCCGGTTGTACGGTATGGTTGTGCTGTGGGCTGGTATGTTTGTAGCCCTTAGTTTAAACAAAAATCCTTTCCTCGAAATGTCCGTCTCTCCTGGGCACAGTTCCTATAACTGGGGTCTGGAGGAGGGGCATAGATGGAGGAGCCAGTTCACACCCAGTTTAAGTCTTTATAGTGTGCCCAAGCTCCTGTGGATCCCGTCTATACCCCATGGTCCTTTTGGAGTCCCCAGCATCCTCTACGGACTAGGAGAAAAGGATTTACCGGTAAGTACCAAAATCCTATTTTTATAGTTTCTGAGTAGCTCTGGACTTACTCAGCCGCTGCGATCACTTCAGCCTGTTCTTGTCCGGAATTGACGTCAGATACCCGCCCTAGAAACGCTTGGACACGCCAGCGTTTTTCCAACCACTCCCAGAAAACGGTCAGTTGACGCCCACAAACGCCTTCTTCCTGTCAATCTTGCGATTGGCTGTGTGAATGGATTCTTTGTTAAATCCATCGCTCAGCAACGATCCGCTTTGTACCTGTATGACGCGTCTGCGCATTGCAATGCATACGCATGCGCAGTTGTGACCTGATCGCAGCGAAAAATCCTAGTGTGCGATCAAGTCGGAATTACCCCCATATTAACCAAACAGATGTTCTTTTCTGCTAGTGCAGTATAGAAAATAGAAGCAGCTCAGGTTGCTATGGCAATACTGTCTTTTTATTTGCACCAAGTTTCAGAATTGTCTCTATTATTATTATTATTATTATTATTATTATTATTATATACGGGGAGCCACTTACCAATATTTAGTCATTCTTTTATCTTCTGTATTCAGAATATTTAAATTGAACATAACCTGAGCATAAGTCATTACATAATTCTGCTCTATGTTCCTAGATATTAAAGTGGTGGGAAGTACAAGGAATGCCGTATGGGTTACATATGGAAAATACATTTAATTCTAAGTGGAAAACAAAGGAATTACAGACTATTTGTTTCAAACACCCTGAAATGTCCACAAAAATTAAGACCACAGTGAAGGTAAAATATAAGATTGGTGTTAAATAAAACCAAGAATAACGTGTCTTATGTTTCAGCAGGCCACTGGCATAAGCCAAAGGGAAAACAAATATGCTTTGGTGCATCTGGTATTTTTGGTAGTGGCGGTGTGGTAGCGCCTAGATCCCCTTCATCGATAGGACCTTTCCCATGATGCACTGGGTCAACTTCAACATCTATTTGGAATAGTAACGGGTGGCGAGTGGAGCCAGACTCCTGGCCCGAAGCGTGGCAACTGAAGCAAGCCCACAAGGGTGCAATGGAGCCTAAATAAAGTTATAATAAATAAGTTTGCAATACTATTATTAGTCAAAGGCAAGGGAGGTGGGAGTGAGTTGTTATGAGAATAGTTCCAACATGACTGACTAATGATATGTGCATATATTATTTACTGGGTGCTAACTTGTTGAATCAACATTTAAAGATCTGTTAGTTTATATGGTTTAATTGACTGGAAAAATATTTTTTACTGGTGAAATATAAATCTGAGTTTGAGCATTTTGTGCCTGCGGGTATTTGATTACATGCTTAATTGAAGCTGCTGAATTGCACTATTAAGAGTGGGAAATCACTATAAAAATGAGGCCACGCCCATGGGAGCCACACCCTATCTGCCCAAACTATGCGCATTTAGGGGTCAAATCATGATTAGTGAAATAAGTGAATAAGTCAGCCAGGGGAGAAGTTGCCCATGGCAACCAATCAGCATTGAAGTAACATTTATAAAGTGCATTCTATAAAATTATACGTAGCAGCTGATTGGTTGTCATGGGCAACTTCTCCACTGGCTCACTTCTCCACAGTTTCACTGCTTCTTGAATAGACCCCTTAATCCCTGGAAATTGGGAGCTGTTGTGAAGTATGCAGCTCTGATATTGATTATAATTAGCAGTATGCAATACCTTATACTGCCATTGTCTATTTACTAAACACTTTGCTTTCTATATTACTCGTAAATGATTCTGACCACTGTACGTTTTTCCCTTCTGCTATGAACTGGCTGGATTACACAATCTTGCCTTTGGAGAATAATGCAGTCCAAGACACTTGGGGGCCTGATGAAGAATTGAATGCAGATTGACCAGTAATTGCTCCCTAATAGTTTGCACAGAATGAAATGTGTATGTTGCAGACATGTAGAGTTCTGTCTGCCGCTCACTACCTGAACGCGTAGTATGATGGTCCTCATCATCACTGGTTTGCACTTTCACCAGTCTATACTCCGGCCAGGTTATGCACCTTCAGAGACACGTACACGCATACACTTAGTTTCGGTGCATGTGCTGTGCATAACGGTATCCGGTCTCTGGGTTGACCACACTTAGGTCGACATGGTTACTAGGTCAACATGTTCTATCTAGGTCGACATGACAAAAAATCGACAAGAGTTTTTCACAATTTGTTTAAGTTTTTTGAACTTTTTCATACATTACGATCCACGTGGACTTCAGTTGGGAACAGTAACCTGTGCTGAGCGGTAGCAGAGCGAGGCACCTTGCCCGTAGCATGGCGAGCAAAGACGGTGCACTAATTGGGGTTACCGGTCACTTTACAAAGAAAACGACACCAATTTTTATTTTCTAAAAACTCATGTTGACTTTTTGTCATGTCGACCTAAGTGTGGTCGACCCCATGAACCACACCAGTGCATAACATACAGGATAGCACCTTAAGGGGGACATGTACTAAGCAGTGATAAAAGTGGAGAAGTTGCCCATGGCAACCAATCTGCATTGACGTAACATTTATAATTTGCATACTATAAGAGTATACAGAGCAGCTGATTGGTTGCCATAGGCAGCTTCTCTACTGGCTCACTTTTATCACTGCTTAGTACATGTCCCCCTAAGTACCTGCACAGCCAATCGCTCCACAGCCAGTCACTTAGCATTTCCTATTGTCCGTTAAATTCAAATACAATTTTGCCATCCCGTAAGTTTATTCTTTCTGCCAGTGGCATAAAGAAAATTTGACATGTGTGCTGTGCAGCTTTCCCTTTGCTACAGCTATGAAGCACAGGCCATGTTACATGGAACCCTGTATGTACACTGGCGTTATTAAGAGAGCACAGTAGCAGATCTTGCCACGGGCAAGCAGGACTTTTGCCCGGGGTGCCGCCTTCTGGAGGGCGCCGCACCATGGCAAGATCCGCTACTGTGTCCCCCGCTGTGAAGGGAACTAGACGCTACCAGTCTAGTTTCCCTTTGTGGAGAGGACCTTTGCTGTGCGGTGCGCGATGACGTCGCACAGACAATAGGGGTCATAATTGACCTCTAGTGTCTATGCTAGGGGTGGGCAAAATACGGCCCGCGGGCCGGATGCGGCCCGCGAACTGATCCTGCCCGGCCCGCTGCCTCCCACCTGCATGCAATGACAAGCGGCCCGACAGGGCCGCTTGTCATTGTCCCGGCCAGCTTCCAGCCCAGGTCACTAGCAGCGGCTGCGAGCTGATGCCTGCGGCAGCGCGGCTCTGTTGCCGCAGCCGGCACTATGTGATCTCTCCCCCTTCTCCGTCAGCGCAGCTCCTCCTCCCCCTGCTATTCTCACTCAGCCAGCCAGCCAGGCGAAGCTCCGCCTCTGAGACAGGGGGAAGGACTGCTTTGCCGTGCGGAGAATGGTGGGCTCTCAGTAGCAGGGGTCTCTCGGGGCATGTGTCCTGGGCCCCCCTCCTTTAATGGGAAATCCCTGATTATCAGAAAGAAGAAAGGAGGAAGTAGTGTCCCTGCAGGGGGCGGGGCTATCCAGCACGGAGCACAGCCCTGATGCTCCTGCACTTTATTATGAATGGCAGGTAGGATGATGGGCTTCCAAAGAAGTCAAAGTTTTCATGCAGTGACAGTCTTTCATTTAAGGTATGAGGGACCATAAATTATATTATGTCTGTGTAACTGTAAATGATAATGTGCCTGTAACTCTGTGTATGTGTCTGTATATGTATATGTCTCTGTGTAACTCTATATGTGTCTATAGCTCTGTATATGTGTCTGTAGCTCTATATGTGTCTAGCTCTGTATATGTCTGTGTAACTCTATGTATACTGTATGTCTGTAACTCTGTATATGTGTCTGTGTAACTCTGTATATGTGTCTGTGTAACTATGTATATGTAACTCTGTATATGTGTCTGTGTAACTCTGTATATGTAGCTCTGTGTATGTGTTGGATCAGTATGATTCACCGCCACTTGGGATCCCGTCGTTCAAAATACCGACGCTGGGATCCCGATATCTCGAAACTGACAGGGGTGAGTAAGGGGTGTTCTCCCTTCTTCCCAACGCCCTAACCCTCCCTCCCCGCAACCTAACCTCCTCCCTTGGTGCCTAACCCTAACCACCCCCCATGGCTGCCTAAACCTAGGGCCCTTCCCCCAGTAGCCTAACCCTAACCCTCCGAGGGCGGTGCCCAACCCTAACCTCCACTACTCGCAGCCTAACCCAAACCCTCCCCCCACCCCCACCCACAGTGTGTAAAAGAGAGCTCTACCTGCTGTAATGTGTGTAAGTGACGCTACTGTGTGGCATCATTTAAATAATGGAGACTATTGTGCAGCCTAATATGAATCTGTATGATTTTTTGGCCACGCCCCTTCCACACAAGCCACGTCTCTATATTTTTGGCGCATGGAGGGGGGGGCTGCTATTTTGTGTGCGGCCCTCGAATACTGACAGGAAAGTGTCAAGTGGCCCCTCAGCTGAAAAAATTGCCCACCCCTGGTCTATGCTGTGCTATGGGAGAGACGTCATGACATCTCTCCCATAGATCCGAGGAGAGGAGCGGCGCCGGCGGAGGTCTGCAGCAGTCGGGAATCAGGAGCGGGGATAGTAAGTATTCATTCATTTTTTCTTTTTTTTTCTTTCAGCGGCGCTACTCTACAGGGGGCACAAATGGGGGCGTAACTGACCACGCCCCGTAGGAAGCCACGCCCCTATTTTTTTGCCCGGGGCGCCACAAAGACAAGAACCGGCCCTGAGAGTACATTTAGTGAAATTGTTTTTTAAATAAACAGTCACTTTCTAGTTCTCAGATTCTTAAAATATGGGTTGTAAATCCAAACATGGACAAACCTGTCAGGGTAGGTTCCATGATTGGGGCCATTTTCAGTGGTTTGACCGCATTCCAGATATGTATAAAGCTGCGGAAAATTTTGCTTGTACCCAGTAGGCAATGACTAATGATATGATGGTGTTGCCTGTAGAAGCCTGTGGGCTTCTTTCCACTTATATATTAGAGAGGGGTGTAGTACTGGTGACCGGCGGTCTCCTGACCGCTGGTCACCTTACCGAGGCCGGGATCCCGGCAGCATACCGACGCCGGGATCCCGGCGGGGAAGGGCGAGTGCAGCAAGCCCCTTGCGGGCTCGCCACGCTGCGGGCTCGGTGGCGACCTGCGGTCACCACGGGTTCTATTCCCACTCTATGGGTGTCGTGGACACCCACGAGTGGAAATAGTCCCTGTTGGTCGGCATGCCTACCATCGGGATAGTGAGCCGTCGGGCTCACGGAGGAGGTCATGTGACTGTCGGTCAGCTGACCGGCGGTCACATGAATACCACCCATTAGAGAGGTATCTGATAGGATCCCTCCCAGTGTCCCCCCCCCCATGGCTTCCATACATGCAGTAGGACTCCTGAGTCCTGAACTTAGAAGTCGCCATAGCACATTGGACAGTTCTAATCTGAATAACTGTTCTTTGGCGATATATATCGCATTCAAAATTTGATGCTATATCCCACCCTTACTCTGTATAAACTTCTTGTGCGCTCCGAACTATTAATATTGATCTGTTGCCGTTCTTATAACATTATTATTAGCTACAACATTCCTCTAGTGTTGTGTAGTATGGAGAACTGTAATATAAGCAACTCACTGCATACACTGAAATGTGGGGAACAGTCGTGCTTAGACTATCTATAAGACATGCGTTTATACTCGGCCATAGGCGACTTAACGCTGTGTTTGATGAGCATTCACTGAAACGGGGATCATTGCATGGTTCCACTACTGCATTCATTACCACGTTGTCACAGTCCCCGATGAGAATCCGCCCTCCTCTTCCAGTACAATACACAGCCGGTCCGAACTGGCAAATTGTTTTGTACCGCTTCCTTTAGCAAGTAGGACACTGGCTCCCAGTGGACATATTATCCTGATTGTTGCAGAATGCTTGCTTACATGTAATACAATGTCAGTATTCTCTGTGAAATATGAAAAGAAAGAACAAGATGCATACAATATATTAAAAATTTTTGATGGAAGTATTTCAAAATATTTTTTGGTGAGTTCACCTGTCACGGGGGTCATTCCGAGTTGATCGCTCGCTGCGGTTTTTCGCAGCGCAGCGAATAGGTTACTACTGCGCATGCGTATGCACCGCAATGCGCAGGCGCGTTGTACTGGTACAAAGCGGATCGTTGCTGGGCGATGGATTTAATGAAGAATCCATTCGCACAGCCGATCGCAAGGAGATTGACAGGAAGAGGGAGTTTGTGGGTGTCAACTGACCGTTTTCAGGGAGTGTTTGGAAAAACGCAGGCGTGTCCAAGAGTTTGCAGGGCGGGTGTCTGACGTCCATTCCGGCACCAAAAAGACTGAAGTGATCGCAAGGGCTGAGTAAGTCCAGAGCTACTCAAACTGCAAAAAACGTTTTCGTCCCGCTCGGCTGCACATGCGTTCGCACACTTGCAAAGCGAAAATACACTCCCCCATGGGCGGCGACTATGCGTTTGCACGGCTGCTAAAAGTAGCTAGCGAGCGATCAACTCGGAAAGACCCCCACAGTGCAAAGACAATTTCCTCAGCTCTTACACAATAGCAGGTGTTTATTTTATACGTTGTAATATGTGTTCCGGAATAACCCCATGCAATTCTAATTCTGTTTAGTACAAAAAAGCAACTTTCACTACTGTCTGCCTAGAGGGGCTGAAAGTTTCACCACTTTGGTTTATTAAAAAAGTGAATATGGTTTAAGGGAAGATTGTTTTGACGATAAGTATTCTTGATTGACATGTAATATTTTAATTATGAACTACAGTTTACAAACTACAGCTAATGTAGTGACTGTAATATGATGCACGGAAGGGGGGGCGCGGCTACATTGACCCTTTCTACAGCCGGTGTCGGCGGGTGGAGGGGGGGGGGATAGGCGGTTTCTAAACTCTGTGCATAGGCTCTTGCAGGGGTGCCTTGCATTGGTGGTCCAGGACCAAATCAAATTTATGGTCCAAGTGATAGGCAAAACCATTGCTTGTAGCTGCCAATCATAAAATGTAAACAATCGGCACAACTCTGTACACCAAAACATACCTGAAGCTAAGGATGACCGATGGGCACAGTTTTTTCTTGATTTAATATTTTTTCCAAATTTATCAATAAACGTTTATCCTAGGAGTTCCCTGTAAAAAATGCTGAGACTCTAGGGCACAATGCTTCAAGAAAATAAGTTTGGGAAACACTGCACTAGGTAATGAGGCGGAGGGGTTTTCTATAAAGCATCATTTAGCTCCTTGTCCTACAGTCACTTTGAGGAGCCCTAAAATTTAGGGTAATAAGGAAATGTTACTCATACATAATTAGGGATGTAGTTATGTGACCAGCGGACAGGAGACCACCGGTCACTTTACCGACCACTACATCCCGCCTGCTCAAAATCCCGTCGGCCAGCATGCCCACCTACAGGGACTATTCCCACTCGTAGGTGTCCACAACACCCATAGAGTGTGTATAGAATCTGTGGCGAGCCCGCAAGGGGCTTTGTTGCGCTCGTCCCCCGGCCATCTCACAGCCAGGATCCCGTCGTCGGTATGGAAACCGCCGGTCACACATACCCATCCTCATAATTGCAATGCTCCTTCTACAGTCACTGTGAGCTCACTGGGTGATGAGGTTTTCTAGAAAGGATCATTGAGCACCTTTTTCTACAGTCCCAGTCAGGCGCACTATTATTTATCCAGATAGGTTCAGGTATGGTTACAGGTAATTTTTAGTGTGCTGAAGGGAAATGCAGGGGTGGGATTTGCAACCCCTACCCCCCATATCAGAGCTATTTCGTTTTTTTCTCTTATAGATGGCCATTAGCTTAGGGGTTCCGGTATGAATGGTCGACCATGTTATTGTCGACAGTCATTAGGTCGACCACTACCGTTCCCAATCGTAGTCCACGTGGAGCATAAAGTATGGTCGACCATTTCCATGTGTCGACCATGTCAATGTCGACCAATAGTGGTCGACCTAATGACTGTCGACCATAACATGGTCGACCATCCAAACCGGATACCTAGCTGAGGAAGTCACGTTTTGTCTTGCAGCCTCCAGAGGTGCCAGAAAAAAACGTGTAAAAAGTCCGTAGTGTGGGCACCCAGACTTTGAACGCCCAATCAAGCGCTTTAGATGGATTAAACCACTTTGCAGTCTTTCCACAGTAACTTTGAGGAACCACAGGGTAATTAGGAAGGGTATATTATATAAAGGAGCATTTTGATTGTTGTCATACAGTCACAGAGGAGCACTGCAAGGTATCAGGGACATGAGTTATTCGTACATACATAATTACCGGGCTCCTTTTTCTTCAGTCTCTGTGAGGAGCATTGCTACACGGGTTACTGAGAGAGGAAATGTTCCTTGTCCTACAGTAACTGTGAGGAGCGCTGTTCTACAAGTTAGTAAGGATGACCATGTTATTCATACATAATTGCCAGGTTCCCTTCTCCGACAGTCACTGTGAGGAGTACTACTATTACACAGGGTCATGAGAAGGGAGATGTCCTATAAAAGATAACTTGGATTCTTCATCTACGGACACTTTGCATGACAATAAGAAGAGGTGTGCCACAGTCAGTGTTGGTAAAGATAGAACGGACACAGAGTTGTACACAATCCACAAATGCTGTTTATACAATGAAATGTGATTAAATGAATAACTATAAAGTGTGTTTTATACATAATGCCTGCATAGAGCACAGGCTAAATACATAATTATAGGGGATGAGGTATCGTGATTATATGTGCTGAATAACAGGTGGTATATGTGCTGCTCATGTGATCAGCCGATCCCGACCCCGGCAATTGCGGAGGTACGATAGATTGTACGGTGCAAAATCACCATGCTAACTATCGCATGCCCGGCGGCTGGTGGGGGGATCATTAGTACGACTCGCATCTAATATGAGTCGTACTAATGTATGGCCAGCATAACAGTATACCGGTATCTGATTTCTGCCCTAGTTTGTATTCCCTCAGAATTGTCATATTGAAAGATACTTCTGCTTTACATTTACATTTTCTTAGATAATAAACCACTATTGTTATTTGAATTGCTTTGTTTAACCATGCACTTGTGAAACGAAACATAGCTCTACGGGATTTCTGCATCCACTCTCTTTGGCCTGATTCAGAGCAGTACGCAATGGCGATGTTTTTGCGGTTAAGCGATTATTGGTAATCTGCACATGGTCTCAAGAGCCCTACACACTGGGCAATGTGTATGGGCGATATGAACGATCTTGTTCAGTAAAGACCGATAAATCGTTCATATAGCTCAGTGTGTATGCATCAGTGTGTGTATGTGTATGCATCAATGAAACATCAACGATGAACGATGCGCAGCCCCGCGATTGTTCATCATTGATCTTTCGTTGTTTAAACATGCAAGTCAATTTGGACGATATAGATGTAATGTACTCTCATATCGTCCAAATTGACCATCGCTATCGCCCAGTGTGTAGGCAAAATAATTGACTATCGATAGTATAGACGGGCATTATATCGTTGGTCGATTACATCGCCTAGTGTGCAGGGTGCTTCAGTCTCCTTGGGCACGCTCTAAGGCATCTTATCGATGCCGCTCGCAGTGAGGATCTATTTTGCAAAGTGACTGACGGTCATGTAGCGTTTGGGGGGCGGTAACGGAGAGTGGCGGCAAAAACGCAGGTGTCGTGACCATTTAGGGGGCCACAACACTCGCCCTGTTGAGTTGGCACAGAGGACAAGTCTTGAGAAATTCATAATCGACTTCTGCTGCGTTGTTTAGAAAGCATTGCCTGCTACTACGGTCTGCAGTTGTGGCTCATTATCACACGCTGTATTTCTGTTTTGATAATTGTCAAGAAGCCCGACTGAGAAATTACGGGAGGATAATGGTTTCGGTGTGAAAGGCCAGTGCGGTCTCAGTCTTCGCATCCACTTATTATGTAAACACTGAATTTACTGTAGTAGATGCAGAACACAGCATGCAGAGTTTATGTAAGCAAGAAAATAATGATGATGTTGGGCATAAGGGGAGAAATCCAACAAGATAATCCCTCATTATTTTTCTAAATAAAGTGTAACTAAAAATAGACTTGGCTGTGCTGCGGGTGACAATTCTGTGAATTAACAGCTGTGACACGTGTGTATATATAAAATACATAGCCTGTTGTCTTGCATGCGGCTGACTCGGAATTATGCTTTTCTGATAAAAAAGAATTCATAAGTGTTCCGTCTGTCTAGACTCGCATGTAACACGTCACACTTGGTATTGTGTCTTGGCAGAATAATACAAGATAACAAGACTATTTTTGCACGCTGTGTTAAAGGGTGAAAATCCGCTGCCTTTTCCTTTCAGTGCACTTCAGTGGTGGGCAATTTAATCTAATGTATAATAAGGAATATTTAGCATGCAGCAGCCAGCAGATTCTTTTCAGGAATTTTGTAGTACATGCCGGACCCCATTTACCTTCAGAGAAATTACTCAAAACAGGTGATAAGCGTACGGTAATTGTTTTTTTAGGTGTATTCGGATGTGTCCTGCCCTGGTTGAATTACTACACACTACCGTTCTTTCAGTGTAGCTTGTACCAAGTCACTGACTCGAGTTGGGTACTAAAACTAATGGGGCAGATTCAATTAAATGTGATGTGCCCATATGGCACATTTACAGTAGTGCCGACACTGCAAGTTTTCCCTTGCACCTCTAAGTTAGGAAACTTGCGATGCTGCCGGATGCAAAATGCTGCTCCAGAACGACATCCTTCACTCAGAATTGAATTTCCCTCATAATAGGCTAGATCGCCCATACCTTATACCCACCAAGACTGTGTTCCTGATGCAGAATAATCACAAATATTACTAATTTCCAAGTTTGTGTGGCTGGGTCCTAGGCGGGATAGTTGCACTTCCTTCATATCAGGTTGTGATTGAAATTCTAGCCAAGAGTTGGATAATTATGTCTGTGCTTGAATCTCTAAGTGGGCGATTCAATTGTTTTATGGGCGAAAAAAAGTAATGGGTGCCTGACAGAGCTATTCAACTGTTTTTATGATCAGACGCGACTGCATTAGTATTCCTGGTTTTGCACCCAGATGCACCGATGTGTAACGCTGCTAAACCCGTGTAAAGTCCTGCTTAGCACACCCCGGGGCGGGATGCATCAAGCATCGTATTTTGGAATCGATGCATCCCGCCACTCATCACAAGCATAGTCTAGTAACATATATGCTTGATAATATTCACTCTCCTGATCAGAGCTGTCCTTTGTGGTGTAGGGACTTCCAGGTTTATGACCCGAGAGTCCTTCTGCCCGTGTGTTGGATGACGCACACCACAGGGGACACTGGGAGGGATCTGATTTAATCCCTCTCAGTGCACATTGCGAAAAGAACCACATAGGCTTCTATTAGGCAACGCCATCTACTGATGGCATTGCCTACTGGGTCCAAGATTGGGAATGTATCGCATTTTGGATCTCTGTGCATATGAGAAATTCGTCCAAACAGCATTTTCCGAGATAAGACTGCATTTTACCTTTGATGCATCCCACTCTCAAGCAGCTGGCTATTTGCAGATTTCTGCTCGCCATTTCCACAAGCAGAAATCAAGCAATCTAAAAACAAAAACGGAGTGGATCTATTTCAGGCGCCCCTGGCTGCTGAGAAATGTGTGACAGTAGAGAAAACACCACTCTCTAACAAATGGTCAAAATATATATGCAATGGAAGTCAACAATCCTGGAAGTCAAGGAATCCTGTAGAGGATAGTTCTCTCTATCTCCCAGTCGAAGATCTTTCCTTCCACTCTCATTAAAGATGGTACATGTAAAAGGATATGATACAATATAATAGTGTAGTAGGTTTACAACAAGTCACACTACACCCAAGTGATTAGTTTTTGAATTAGGGAGTAGTGCAGAACCTTCACCATGTCTATTCATAAATCTTCCCTTTAAGTTAGATGGTCATATCCGGGTATGCATACCCCAACTCGCAAGAAGAACTGTATTTTCAAACATGTAAAGGTATCTTTAAACAGATGTATTGGATCCCCAAAAATAGCCTGATGGGCGTACCCCAACTCTTAACAAGTGATGATAAATGAAGCACATAAAGGTTTCTTTCTGAAGTGGCAAAGATAACAGCGTACCCCAACTCAGTTCAGTTGATTTTCGTAAACACATAAAGGTTTCTTTCAATATCCAAAAAAACAGACGATGGGTGAAAAGTTCAATGAATTTATTCCATAAAAACCGTTTTCCCAAAACAAAATATTAAAATGGTTTAAAAAAAAGGAGTGCACAATGTTCATGGATACATCAACATAAAAATAAAAGGAGCAGTGATGCATGATCTCACCCAGGGAGACGGACTCCTTGTGTCCAACACCTGACCAGTCGGATTCCGGAGTTCCCACTAAATCAAGGCTTCCAGGGTCTGGGATCCAGATGGGGAGATCAGGCAATACATAAAAATGAAAGCTCCTGTCTGCAACCAACGCGTTTCGATCTCTCCAAGAGATCTTTGTCAAGCAGTTGTTCCTGACTGGCAAACAATTGAATAACTGCCGACAGCCACCCAAACATCAATTGAATTCCCCCCATATGATGATGGATGGTAGATCCTGGCTGTCGTTTGGTGCCATTTAGATGTATTTGTGTGGATAAATCTTAGTGAACCAAAAACTCTTGTGTTGAGGCACTTGCTGGTGAGTTGTCTGCTCCGTCCCTGATATGATTCACTTTCCCTCCGTTTCCAAAATGAACAAATGTGCACGTTTAATGACTGCTCAATGGCCTGGTAGTATCTGGCCTATTGAATTCTATTGCTTGGCACCTGCCACAGCTGAACATCGGAAGCTTCCTGTGGGGAAATAGGGGATGCAGTTTTCTACAACTTAAATTACATGTTGTTTTACTATGAGGAATCCTGAGTACTTTTATGCGAGTCTGTCACAATGGATTAAACTTTCATAATTAGTACATTAAAAAAAATATTCTAACTTGTTTAATCCTTCTATATTTTTACTTTTTCTCTCTGTGATTCTACTGTCTCCCCTTCAATGCCACAAATGAAATGGAGGGAGAAGACGGACATTGTGGTGCTCTTCTGATTGTCCCAGGAATGCGCTCCTCTGCAATATATCCCCTCGTTCATTTTCCTTGCGCCCAGTAGAGAAA
The DNA here is from genome assembly GCF_028390025.1 of Pseudophryne corroboree. NCBI lineage: Eukaryota > Metazoa > Chordata > Amphibia > Anura > Myobatrachidae > Pseudophryne > Pseudophryne corroboree. Next base: position 86,156,102 of record NC_086453.1, on the reverse strand, counting down.
AGCAAAGACTCCTTCCCATAATATGTGGTAATGTACGCAGCTGGACATGAGGTGATGGCTGGCAGTACATCGCAGAGGACTGAATCACCATTTTGTAGTGCATGCTGCTATAACTTACTATAAAAGTTATTGGCCCAGATTTATCAAGCCTTGAAGAGGGATAAATTTCACAGTGATAAAGTCCCAGCCAATCAGCTCCTAACTGGCATTTTTTCAAACACCGGCTGTAACTTGGCAGTTAGGAGCTGGTTGGTTGGTACTTTATCACCGTGCAATTTATCAGTCTCCAATGCTTGATAAATCTGGACCTTTATTTTTTAATATACAGGTGCACTGATAAGTCGTTATGTGGTATCTTATCATGCACACTGCTGGCAGCCATTTTATGTGCCATTTGTGAGTTGATTGGTTGTATTCTTATGCATGTTGCTTCATCCCATGGGCGTCTGGGCAACTGGAAATGCTCAAGGCAAGTGTAGGTAAAAGCGTGGTTCTCCAACTTTTTTGGAACTACAAGCACGCCCTCACTGGCAGAGGCGGACATGGCATGCTGTGATTTTTAGTGTTCACTCCCACCTGTGACATACACAATGAAGGATTATGATAAGACGCAATACAGAACTAACACATAACTTTTATTAGAACGCTTCCAAGGAGCAGCCAGAAATAAACCTAAATATTTATTTTAAAATGGAGCCGACATACAGTATGTTGGTTGACCTCAGCCTGCCCCGTCCCATCCTCTGTGATACCTACTGCCAGTATCCGTTCATGGTTCTCCTATTCTGTCCACTCTCCATCGCAGCAGTGACAGCTGGCAGTGGGGAGGGTGGGCGCAGCGCCCAATCAGAATGCGTATGCCAGGTAGATTTATTTTTGATTATATTTATCCTGTTTCATAGTAAGGTGTTGCTGTGTCTTATGCCTCAAAATGACCTGTATAACAAGTCCTTCAAAAGCATTGAGATCTTACAGGTAAATGTTGTCTTCAACTAACAGGCCACGGTAAAGTTTATCGTTGCCTAGCTGCTGAATGTGATGGTTGAACGTCTTAATACCGTATAGATTTGGGGAACTGTGTGTGTCTGGGGGAGGACTGTATGAGCTTTTCTTAGTGTTTTCACATAAGAACAGCAGCTCATGAATTATGCACAATGTCTTTGATTGTACACAGTGGGCCTATCCGGAACATCACGTTAAAGTCTGACCCCCTACTACTCTCATTAAAGTTTCTCAGTTTTAGTCCTAAAATCCTGCTTGCATTAGCCTCTTTGTATAGCTTAAATCAGGCATGTCCAAACTGCGGCCCTCCAGCTGTTGTAAAACTACATATCCCAGCATGCCCTGACACAGTTTTGCTGTCAGAGAATGCTAAAGCTGTGTGCCGCAGTTTGAGCATGCCTGGCTTAAATGGATCGTTAGGGTTATGGGACATCTGTAATGTCTTTAATACGCTTTTTTGCGTACTTTTGCTTGAGCTGGTACAATACCAAGAGAAACAGGGCTGAGCACCTTTCACAGGGCAAGGACCAAAAATACCTCTTTCTCATGTTGGTCTGCAAAATAAAATCTAGTATATATTCACTGTGTTACAAAATTCAGTGCACCTGTGCCTCACTAGTCCCTCGTCTGGTGCAAACTGGTGGGATCCGGTCTCTAGGTCGACCACTATTGGTCGACAGTAACTAGGTCGTCAGGGTCTCTAGGTTGACATGTTTTAGGTCGACATGTCATAAGGTCGACATGAGTTTTTCCCTTTTTTTTTCCTTTTCATTTTTTTAACTTTTTCATACTTAACGATCCATGTGGACTACGATTGGGAAAGGTAACCTTGCCCGAAGCATAGCGAGCGGATACGGTGCGCTAATTGGGGTTCCCGGTCACTGTACGGAGGAAACAACACCAAAAAAACATAAAAAACTCATGTCGACCTTTTGACCTGTCGATCTAGACCATGTCAACCTAGAGACCCTGTCGACCTAGCATCCCTGTCGACCTACTTACTTTTGACCAATAGTGGTCGACCTAGTTACTATCTACCTTACATACCACACCCAAACTTGTACGTCCATCTGCAAATCTATGCACTTTGGTAGAAATCTTGGTTCATCAGCACAGTTTAGGCCTCATGATGTCACCATAGAGCAGGCATGCCCAACCATGGTCCTCGAGGCACACTACCAGTGCAGGTTTTAGTGATATCCAGGCTTCAGCACAGGTGACTTAATTAGTAGCTCAGTTATTTTGATTTAACTATATATTCTGCAGCCTAAAACCTGCACTGTTGGTGTGCCTTGAGGACCGTGGTTGGGAATGCCTGCCCTAGAGGTTTAAGCACCGTCTGTAAGGGGCGATGTACTAAGCAGTGGTAAAAGTGGAGAAGTGAGCCAGTGGAGAAGTTGCCCATGGCAGCCAATCAGCTTCTCTGCATACTTTTACAGTATGCAAATTATACGTGTTACGTCAATGCTGATTGGTTGCCATGGGCAACTTCTCCACTGGCTCACTTCTCCACTTTTATCACTGCTTAGTTCAATCTCCCCCACAATGTTAAGTGTCATCCACAGAACATATAGCAGAAGTTTGCACAGGGAAGGGAACATGACTTGCTGTCGTATGAGAGTGTACCATGACCTTCCTCTTGTGCAGATCACACCTTTACTCCCTGTCTTATGAATGACAGATTACTCATTCCTCAGACATTACAGAACATTAATTACTTATTAGATCTGGGGTGTATATAGTTCCCATGGCTGTATGTGTTCTGGTAAAAGGTTACAATGGACAATCACCGACCTAGGCAATAACTTGAAATAGGTGTAGTAATACAAGTACAGCAGATCCGCTCAGTATGTCATTAGGTGACTGCATCCTGTTGAATAGAGTCTTGTTTACGCTGTCATGATACCAGGAAGTTGTATTATTTCAGAAGCACCGGCCGGCCCTGGCTTACACAGATACAGGAGGAAGGGCTGGGTGTAACTTAAAACTGCATGTGGAAATAATGAGCTGAGAATCCTGAACCAGCAGCTGTTTTCCAGCTCTCTTTGATTTTATGTTACGAGGAAAGCAGAATTTATCTGAAGGAATCCCTGCATATTAAGGGATCTCTCTGCCTATCTACATATTGTTTTTGTGCTGTGATGATCATAGACTTGCAATGCTTCCTCTAAACAGAGATTTGGAAACAGCATTAAAAGCTTAATTTAAAAAGACAATCGACCTTTATTTTTTATTGTTTTTATGATTGCCTGGCATTGCTGAGATACATTAGTGTTGGAAGTATTATCCATTATAGTTATTATTAATACAGGTTGAGTATCCCTTATCCAAAATGTTTGGGACCAGAAGTATTTTGGATATCGGATTTTTCCGTATTTTGGAATAATTGCATACTATAATGAGATATCATGGTGATGGGACCCAAGTCTAAGCACAGAATACATTTATGTTACATATACACCTTATACACACAGCCTGAAGGTTATTTAATACAATATGTATAATAACTTTGTGCATTAAATAAAGTTTGTGTACATTGAGCCATCAGAAAACAAAGGTTTCACTATCTCACTCTCACTCAAAAAAAAAATCCGTATTTCGTAATATTCCGTATTTCGGAATATTTGGATATGGGATACTCAACCTGTATTATGGAAGGAGAGCCCAGTGTTTTACAGCACTGGTTTCAGATTGTTTCTACCTTAAAGCTGTGTATACAGTGGATCGATGTCGGACCGATTTTCCACTTCAAATTGCCTACCTCACTCAGGGCAGGATGTACTAAAGGAAAAATGCGGTAAAACCCCCGAAAACGGGGAGTTTTACCGCATTTTCAAATGTACTAAGACCCTACCGACGGTTTTTCGCCGTCCAGGGTATTGCCATCTCTGGATGGCGATACCCTATAGAAGCCTATGGGCTTCTTATCGCCGACCCCAGCCGCAGACGCCTCCCCCCCTCGGCATACCTTCCTCCAGTCAGCCCTGGTACCAGAAGGTAATCTCCTCCTCCCCCTAGCAACGCAGCTGGAGGTCCTTCCGGCTGCAGGGGGGAGGAGGAGGCGCTGGGGGCAGCCTGCTGCTGCTTCCCGGCGTGCAAGCAGTGTGAAGACCCCTGGGAGGTGACGAAGACCCCCCGCAGACCACCTCACAGGTATCGCGGGGGGCCTCCATCACCACATTGCGATATTGATCGCATATGTTAGTACATATGCGATCAACATTGCTGCGATAAGCGGCGATGTATCTTAATACATCCCGCCCCCAGGGTCTATTCATGAAGCGGTGAAAAGAGTGGAGAAGTGAGCCCGTGGAGAAGTTGCCTATGGCAACCAATCAGCTGCTACGTACAATTATTTAGCAGGCAAATTATAAATGTTACTTCAGTGCTGATTGGTTGCCATGGGCAACTTCGCCACACTTGTCACTGCTTCATGAGTAGACCCCTCAGTGTGTACAGGTGATTGCACGCTCCTGCAGTCGCTAGTGACGGACACAGGTATGATGTGCTGGACAGTTATGTTTTTTTTTTTTTTTAATGTTTGAATGACTACTGCATCTTCACTAAAGAAGGCGTTGAAAAATGCTGTCAAATGCCAATGTCTGAGGTATGCTGTTCAGTGTAACCCTGAGGCTAATTTTAGCCCTATCTTTTTGCAGAGATATTTTCATGAACTAATTCTTACAACTGTACATTGTGTGATAGGGCCAGAGAACATTAATAGTAAAAATGTAATATCTGAACTGTGAAGGTAAAATACATTGTTCAGTGTAACCCGAAATTTGACTGTACTGTTGTTAAAAAAACAAAAAAACAAAAAAAACAAAAAATATTTTTTCTTTTTTACTTCCCTGCCCTCCATTAGCGGCAGGTCAGAATGGAGAGAATGGCGTAATCTGACAAACCGCCAAAGCAAGTCTGTCAGCCTTGGTCGCCCTTTACATGCTATGTCTGCTAGAGAAGTAACCAGCGCTGACATGACGCCGTGCTACAGAGGAGTGAGAGAATGTATGCTGTACATATATAAGTAGCATATACTGTAAAGGTCCCTATTTAGAGTCGGGCACAAACGGAGTAGGAAGATGCGATATATTCAGAATCGGTCTGTAGCTGCAGCTCCATCCCCTCCAGCCAGGTAAGATTGACGTGCTGTAGAAGTTTGGGGGCAGAGCAAGGGCATGGCTGGCCTGCGTTCCTGGAATCTGGGGTGTGTCTCCCCCATTTTCTAGGAGTGCCAAGGCTAGGATCTGCGTTGGAGGACACCGATTTCTTAAGGGCCGACAGGCGACCCGGCGGCGGGGGGGCAGTGACGGGGGAGTGAAGTTCCTTCACTCCCCCCGTCACCCGGCTCCATAGAAGTGCAGGCAAATATGGACGAGATCGTCCATATTGGCCTGCATGCACAGCCGACGAGGCACCAGCGATGAACGAGCGCGGGGCCGCGCATCATTCATTGCTTGAGCCTCCACACTGAAAGATATAAAAGGTACATCATTCAATAATGAACGAGATCGTTCATATCTTTCAGTCAGATCGACCAGTGTGTAGGGCTTATAACTCTCTCTGCACATGTTACATCTGCCCCACCTGCAGTGCAACATGGTTTTGCCCAGTTGCTAACTTTTTTGGTTTGCTAACAAACCTGAATTAACCCCCATCATCAGTGCAGCACATTTTGGAATAATACAAATATTAAGGTCTGGCTGTAACTGAAGTTAGTTCCTGACGGTATATGTCACCATAGTGTTTGGATTTTTTTCCGTTTTTCTTTTTTTTTGGTCTGTGTTGAGTTAAGATTTTGAACCTTAACGTCCCTCTTCTAATCTCACTACCTCTGTCCCTTGTTTTTGTTTTGTTATTCTTGCCAAAATGGGTAAAATAGTATACAGATCTGCAATACTACGTTATGGGTGGCTCCTTATTTTATTTTTTAAGTATTATTTACAACATAATACACCATGCATTTTTTTTATTTTGTGTTTTAGTTCTGTTTGATTTTTGAAGCGCAAGCTATAGTGTAACCATAGCTATTTGTTGTGATATTGTTCAACTGAAAGACTGCCGAGTACATCGGGATTCTACAAATGCTTGTAAAAGTGGGTGCATCGTTCTTAAAAAAAAAAACAACAACAAAAAAAACAATCCCACTTAGGTTTTTGTGTGTTTTTAAATATTTGTCAGGCAGGCCTTTTTCTCGACTGTCTTCCTGAAAATCATTATTTCCTAATAATAATGTTAATAATAAGGCATTCAGAATACTGACATGATGGTAGCAATGTTAACATTTCCTACCTGTGTTTCTTCTCAGCTTGGTCTATGGAAGCTCAAGGGGCTCCCACCCAGAAACGGATATTTTGCACAGACAGGCGTACGCAACACCTCACCCTCTGCAGGGATACGCTACCAACCACCACCCAGCAGGTAACCTTTTCTGCTTTATTCATGTCCTTTTTGATTATCAATTTACCCAAAATAATTTAGTTTCTTTTGAGTGTGTACAGTGGCGGATTTTGCATATGGTCTGCAGCCAATACCCAGTAAATTCCACACCCCCCAGTGAGCCAATGATTTTGTGCTCTTCCTTAACTGCCAGTGACTTACCATTGGAAGTGCTATTTGCTAATCAAACACCAGACAAGCAGTCCCAGTGGGAGGTGTTTTACTCTCTGAGACCGCCAGTCCAGGAGGCGACTAAAAAAGGGAGCGCTTCCAATAGCAAGCCACTCCTCTGCCTTTCTGACAGCTGTACCCTGCTCCTAGGGTCTGTCGGCAATGCAGTCCCTAGAAGCTGGTGTTTGTGGACATGTGCCAGTCCTACCACTGCTTGCACACGAGTCGGTCCTAGTGCCTTTTAAAATCCATTGTGAAGACGCCTGGGATTGTCTCTCCTATCTAGATTTTAGCACAGACCGTCCCCCTCGTCAAGTGTGTTATATCCTTGCACATAACCACAATGGAAAATGTCTTCAAACGTAAATATCAAAGATAAGCCTTCCTAAGATCAGCATTGCATGTTCAAAGTCCTGGAAATATTAAGGTGAATAATATATAAGCCAAAAATGATTACTTTGTTTCATACTGTTGTACTGACTATAGGGGGTCATTCTGAGTTGTTCGCTCGTTGACGATTTTCGCAACGGAGCGATTAAGGCAAAAATGCGCATGGTACGCAGTGCGCTTGCGCTAAGTACTTTAGCACAAAACTTAGTAGATTTACTCGCGTCCGAACGAAGAATTTTCATCGTTGAAGTGATCGGAGTGTGATTGACAGGAAGTGGGTGTTTCTGGGCGGAAACTCACCGTTTTCTGGGAGTGTGCGGAAAAACGCAGGCGTGCCAGGATAAAACGCGGGAGTGTCTGGAGAAACGGGGGAGTGGCTGGCCGAACGCAGGGCGTGTTTGTGACGTCAAACCAGGAACGAAACAGGCTGAGCTGATCGCAGTGTAGGAGTAAGTCTCGAGCTACTCAGAAACTGCTAAGAAATTTCTATTTGCAATTCTGCTAATCTTTCGTTTGCAATTCTGCTAAGCTAAGATAGACTCCCAGAGGGCGGCGGCCTAGCGTGTGCAATGCTGCTAAAATCTGCTAGCGAGCGAGCAACTCGGAATGACCCCCATAATACGTAGTTAGTCAAGTTGGTACCACAGTATAAACTGTTTGGGCTGTCACTGCGAATTGAATAGCGTTGGGAATTAGCTCCCAGGGCTATTCAATTCAGTGCGCAGTGACAGGAGCTGACAGGATTTCTTCTTGCACCCCCGGAGGGGTGTGAGCAGAAATCCAACAAAAGTGCCAGTGCGATGCTGATTTCTGCCCTTAACGCGGCGGAAATAGCATTGCACCAGGCACTTAAGTTGGACAATGCCAGTTCTCCTGACAAAACACCCTGTTTTTGGACAGGGAGAATGGGCATTCTCTGACTTAACATCGCGCTGAATTGAATAGCACCGGGAGCAAATTCCTGGCGCTATTCATTTCGCATTAAATTGAATCAAGCCCTTCGACAGAGTTCGTAGTTTGAAAAAAATGGTGCATTGCTTCGGAAACACCTGTTTTTTTTATTGATGTTTATTGCTGTACATTTATAGGGAGATTTCTCACGCCTTCTAAAGAGGACAAGTTGAGCTGTTGCTTATAGCAACCAGTCAATCGGATTCAAGTGTTTTTTTTTTTTTTTATAGAATGTATTTATAAATAATAGCTAGAATCTAAGTGGTCAGTGAACTAGTCTCTTTTAGAGGGTTTGGTAAATATAGTCTTAAATCAGACAATTAATTGAAATAATTTGTGCTTCTAGAAAAAGTATTGTTAATGTATGTTTGCCGCGTTGCTAAAAATGTTCTTTGAGCTGCTTATAGGTAACTGAAAGCCCGCACTTGCCAAGTATAGGTATTTGATTCTGCCACCTAGGCGAGGAAAACATGTTTTAAAGTGCATCCATGTTTTTATTTACATTTAATATGTTCAAATTTGTATGAGAAGTAGTGTATCCCTGCTGTGTGTGCCGTCTGACTGTATAAGGATGCGGCTATGGGCGGGGTGTGGTATGCAAGGTCGACCACTATTGGTCGACAGTAACTAGGTCGACAGGGTCTGTAGGTCGAAAGGGTCTCTAGGTCAACATGGTCTAGGTCAACAGGTTAAAAAGTTGAGATGAGTTTTTAATGTTTTTTTTGGTGCCGTTTTCTCCGTACAGTGACCGGAAACCCCAATTAGTGCACCGTTTCCCCTGGCATGCAAGGTGCCTTGCTGCACTCGCCACCGGTTACTATTCCTAGTCGTAGTCCGCGTGGACCGTTAAGTATGAAAAAGGAAAAAAATTGTGAAAAACTCATGTCGACCTAGAACATGTTGACCTAGTTACTGTCGACAAATGGTGGTCGACCTAGTTACTGTCGACCTAGAGACCGTATCCCGGTTTGGGCTACATCAAAGTTTTTGGAGGACTTGAGGGTGAGATTTATTAAACTTTGGAGAGAGAGAAAGCACCAACCAATCAGCTCCTGTCATTTTACAGCCTGTGTTTGAAAAATGACAAGAGCTGATTGGTTGGTATTATATCCCACTCCAATTTATCTCTCTTCTAACTTTGATTAATCTTTGTTTGTAGAGCAAGGATATTATTGTATTAAAGCACTGTAGTATGTTGTTGCATCCACAATACAACACAGGTGGGATGGATACTTCCTTTCCTTTTAGAACATTATATGTAGCCCGGGGAAGGGGGGGTGGGGGGGGGGGGTTCTTGTATTTTTTAGTAATCTGTGAAATCTTTCTCTGCTCTTAGGATTGTCTGGGTTGTTTGAGACGGGCCTCCACCATGCAGGTAGTGGCACCCCAGATGCTTCTGTGATGAATCTAATATCTGCTCTCGAATCTCGAGCTCCTCAGCCTGGACCCTCTGCTTCCTCCCTTCTCTCTCAGTTCCGTACACCTTCATGGCAGACAGGTATTCTCTCCAGGGCCTGGGCTTATAATAGTGTCTTCTACTAAACTGAATACAAAGAATTCATGTTCGTTTTGTCCCATATTTGCACCAAAGACATTTTAAGAAATTTTCCTGGTTGAGTTTGAAATGATAATAACCAGGTATGAAAATAATACATTTTGTAACTGATTAGTACATGTGAGAGTTCCGCATTGATTATAAGAACAAGTTAGTACTGCATTCTGTGTCAGCATGTGTCCATAGTGTTGTGATCCTACACTTTTGTCCTATTATCTATCAGACAACAGGCCATTACCAGGGACAATGGGGTAAAACTGCAGAATGTATGAAAGCTTGGAGAGAGATGAAGTGCTAACCAATCAGCTCTTAACTATCATGTTACAGACTGGGTTTGAAAAAAATTACAGGAGCCGATTGGTTGGTTCATCTCTCTCCAAGCTTTAATACATATACTCCAAATTATGTTGCTAACTTCCTTCCAAAATGTTTTGTAAAGAATTATGGCTCTCTAAAATCAGACGGCCTGATCCACCGACCAAAATCCACCGATTAGCAGCCGGCGATGATATGAGATCTCTCAGGAAATCTGTAAAATTAAACGTTGAAATGCCTGATTTACCGATCCCGACCGTCTTCGATCAGGGAATCTGGATTTTTAAACATAAGAACAAAGAATCTATCTAATCGTCCCGCGTGTCGCGCAGTCTGAAAAAAAGGCTGCCCTATAGTTCCCGTGGCCAGGAACAGTGTTTCTCCAGAACACCACAAATTGCTAAACAAAGAAAAATTTTGGCAACGGGTACCATCAGGCGCCTAAATACAATGAATGTCAAAGTGCTTTCATGCAGAATATATAAAACCAAAAACAAATCTACAACCCTTAATGTCGACGTGAAAGTCCAGTTCTCGCTCCTCAGACTTCCTCCTCTTATTATGATAGCATGTAAAACAGAGGGGAGAGGGAAACCACATGTGCAGTACAGTAATTTAATAACATATACACACATACTAGGGACATGGACAATCACAATAAAGGGTCACAGTAAAATGTGCAGAATAATAAAATTTTCCAGGTGTAACAGCCACAAGGAGATATGCAGAACAATTACCAGAGAGTCCGAGAACCCAAAAGAGTTCTCAAACAAGTTTTTTAATTTCCAAAGTCCACCCGGGCAGGAGCTGGAAGATCCTCTGGTTTTTGAAAATGCTGACCACAGATGAAATACGCCAACGCGTTTCAACTCCTGTTCCTGGAGTCTTTCTCAAGGCTGGACATCCAGCCTTGAGAAAGACTCCAGGAACAGGAGTTGAAACGCGTTGGCGTATTTCATCTGTGGTCAGCGCCTACGGTGGTCTGCATTTTCAAAAACCAGAGGATCTTCCAGCTCCTGCCCGGGTGGACTTTGGAAATTAAAGAACTTGTTTGAGAACTCTTTTGGGTTCTCGGACTCTCTGGTAATTGTTCTGCATATCTCCTTGTGGCTGTCACACCTGGAACATTTTATTATTCTGCACATTTTACTGTGACCCTTTATTGTGATTGTCCATGTCCCTTGTGTGTGTGTATATGTTATTAAATTACTGTACTGTACATTTGGTTTTCCTCTCCCCTCTGTTTTACATGCTATCATAATAAGAGGAGGAAGTGTGAGGAGTGAGAACTGGACTTTCACGTCGACCTTAAGGATTTTTAAACATGTTTAATAGTCCTGATTCCCCTGAACTGGACGTCATGGGATTGGGACATTGGCCCAATACATCTGTGTTATACAGTATGGGGGCTATAAGCCAGGGATAGAGAAAGAATAGCGATACAACAGCATATCACACTTGCCTTATACCAAATCTCAGGGAGACGAATAGATGTAACCAACCTCAGTACGTGATTTACTTCCACTAGACATATGACATATGTCCAAATCATAGTATTAATTTTTTTTGGGGAAATATGATAGTGTATTTTTATAGAGCACCTACCAATAGGGGGAGGTGGCTGTAGATTTTACTTCAGTAGGGTAAAGTAGAAAACTAAATCTACACCGTGACTTACATGGTCATTAGCCAAGCATGTTAGTTGCCGATCTAGGCTGCCATCTTTCTACTCTCTAGATCACTGAGGATAGGTTTTGGAACACTGCTGTACAGTGATGGAGAGACAGAGCACTGCTCCGTTAAGTCACCTGCTGAATGGAAGATTTCCAGCCTCTTTGCCAGGTGTACAGCGGTGCAGGCACATTCTACATTTTTTTTATTCTGGATCATCAGACATAGAGGGGGGTATATCAAACCTTCTAAAGAGGAAAGGTAGAGACGTTTTAGAAGCAAGATATTGGTTGAAGTACCTTTTCTATGATCTAACATCATAAAACTTTAGAGTATTCTTAATTACACTGTTTATGATAATATTGTGAAGTACTTCCACCATAGCAATATGTTGCATTCTCTACTTTGCATAGTTAGAATTTAATGGAACTGAATTTAAGACATAATTATATGAATTATATGTACACTGTTCCGTGCATTGTGTCATTCTGATGCGCTGTTTATTTATTTATTTTGTTTGTTTTTTAGCCATGCACACCCCAGCGCCAGCAGAGCTCTTCATATCTGGGGCCATTCCAGGATCCGGTACATTTCCATCATCCTCTGCCCTTTCTGCTTACCAGCACCCAGCATCTTTCAGTGGTAGAAGCTTCCCTGTGACATCTTCGTTGACACTTCAAGATGCCACCTTCAGCCCAACTTCAAATGGTCTCCTCTCTCCTCATGATCCACTTCTCCATATAAAGTCATCCCAGTCTTCTGTCCCATCTTCACTGAGTTTTGATCGGCTTGGCAGCACGGTGTTAGGCACTGGACTACAGTCTCAGAGCTCAGCCTATCGCAGTGCACAGGAATCCGCTTCACGTCATCTTCCCTCCCAGTTCAATCTGCTCTCCTCCTCCCTTGGCCCCTCTGAACAAACATCCCAGCTCTACAATGCTTCTGTGTTCTCCAGCTCTCCAGCCTCTTCAATTGAAAGAGCAATGCCTCGACAAGACAGCGTTATTAAGCACTACCAGCGGCCCTCCAGTGCCCAGTCCCAGCTTCCTTCAGCTGCAGCTGCTGCTCACTCCCTGCAGCACTATCTAAGCTGTGGGGGTAGTTATCAGCAAATGTCACATCGCTCCAGCTTGTCCTGCAGTCCATTGGGGGACCAGTCACCTGTCAGCAGTGAAGGTTCGCAGCAGAAGAACTCGCAAGCACGCCAAGAGCAGTCTCAGAGCTACAGACCAATAATTCAATCCCCGGGGTATTCAACCTCTTCCTCTTCCAACAAGTCTAAGAGCTACTCGGCTTCTAGGCAGACTCCCCGATCTACCGCCACTCCAAAGTGCCAAAGCATTGCATCCACCGGACAGTCGCACAACTACTCTTCCTCCACTCCAAAGCCCAGTTCTGTTATTGCAAGCCAGTCTCAAGCGTACTCTCCCGGACAGCCGCAGAATCTTCTTTCTATGTCCCAGTCACAAAACTATGCTGTCACTCAATCGCAGAACCTTTCAGCTGTTACTCAGTCGCAAGGCTTTACATCTAGCCAGGCCCAAGATTTGACCAGTGGGAGCAAGTCTCAAAGCTATACAACTAGCCAGTCACAAGGCTTGCAGACATGTGTGAGCCAGAATCAAACCTACTCTCCCGAGCAATTGCAAGGGTTGTCATCCGTGGGTCAGATTCCAAGTTATAGTGTCCAAACAGAGTCCCATGTGTCTGCAAGCCAGGCTCCTAGTTATGTTCCTGCTCATTCTCAAGGTATGCCAACTGCCAGCCCTTCCCTGAGCTACAGTACTGGCCATTCCCCGGCCATGTATTCTTCTGTTAGCCATTCCCAGAATTTATCAGATTCCAGTCCCTCTCAGATAATTCGACCTCTACAGTCCCCTACTTCAAGTCGATCGCAAAGCGTAGCTTCTCCTGGACAGTCTCAGAAGTATTTGACTTCAGTGCTTTCACCTTCATTCATGCAAGCTTCCCATTCGCAAAGCTATCAAAACTCCCAGCCCAATCTAGAAAGAACACCCTCCTACAGCAAACCAAAATCTGATTCTGACCTTCTCTCCACTGAAAGGACAGATGATGAAGACTTCCTCATTCAGCACCTACTACAGTCGCAAAGTCCTCCCCGGGTCTCTTCTGAAAGCCTTGAGTGTGAGGAAAGATCAAGTAAATCAATGGGCTATGAAATGAGTAAAACAGAGGAAAGGTATCACCTACAAAGTGTTATAAGGACTAATTCAAACTTGGACAACCAAGGGTTGGAGTTGTCTTTACAGAGCTTAAAAGACAAGAAAAAAAGTGATCGCCACAAGGAGTATTCTAACACAAGGTCAACTCCAGAGTCTTTAGGAACATCTGTTGTTCATTATAGTCACCAGACAGGCCCCATGGATTCTTTCACTCAGGACATCAAAAAGTCAGTAGACCATTTACCACACATGGACACCTCAAATAAAGACTTAAACTCTGCTCATTCATACATGCAAAAGACCCCAGAACATGCGTCGCAAGCGCACAGAATGGTGGCCGAGAGTCAGTCCATGGAGACTCACAACATGCTCCAAAGCCAGCAAGGCACTCCAATGATGATGGATAACTCTCCTGATCTGCCAATGTCTCTTACCCACCAGCCGACCACTCAACAGTCGCAACTACTGCAATCTGTTCTCACTCATACCCAGAGTCAGCTGCAGGCGCATCAGAGAAAAGTACAGTCATCAATGGATGTACACCTTATGGAACCACAGAGGATCCAAGCTGAAGCACAATCCCCACAGCTACAAATGCAGCTGCAGTCACAGGCATTGGAAGCCCATTTACAGTCACAACAAATGCATGTTCGCTCACAGTCTATGGAGGTACACTCTCGTTCCCAATCAATAGAGGCACAGCTGATGGATTCCCACCAGATGCAATCAGACCAACAATCCCCTCAGCTCCAGGCACAACTTCAGTCAGAACGCATGCAAGCAGAGATGCAGCCCGAGAGGATGCAAGCATCCCTTCAATCAGAGGGTATGGAGGTACATCCTCAGAATGACGCCATGCAGGCATTATCCCGGTCTCAAGAAATGCAGGACTTTCTTGAACCTGACCTGAACTTGGAATCACACTTGGGACAGACTGGTTCTGTGCAGGGTCAGCAACACCTTATGTCTGATGGCGGAGACCCCATGCGTTTAGATCAAGAGTCCTCCTCTCAGCAGGTGCCTCAAACTCAGATGGAGCCTAAGGATCAGTTTGACAGCCCGAGTCCTCAAGGATCAAAGCAGCGGTTTGTTCCTCTGACATCTATCTGCTTTCCCGATTCGCTTTTGCAAGATGAGGAGAGAAGTTTTTTTCCTGGCATGGAGGATATGTTCTGTCAGCAATCTTGTGGTAATGATGAGTTCCCCAAGTCCAGCTGTGGTGACGATGGCTCTCAAAGCATGGACAGAAATGAGGCCATGAAAAACAGCTATGAGATGATGCAGTCTAGCCAAGGTTATTCTGGTTACTGCACCTCTGAAAATAATGACAATCAACAAAATGTTCACTTGGGTCTGGACTCTGTATCTGTAAAGCATGAGCTGCCATCTACGGTCAACACAGAACAATTAGGACTAATTCAGTCTAGTCATGGTCAGCAGTCATCAGAAGTAAAACCTGGCCTAACCTCACCCATTTTCTGTTCTTCCAAGCCCAAAAAGCTTCTCAAGACCTCATCTTTCCACCTGCTAAAGAAGAGAGAACCCTCTTTCCAGCCTCCCAAGAAAAACTATGCTCAGGAGTATGAGTTTGAAGACGATGAAGACAAGGAGGATGTCCCTGCTGATATAAGATTAAACAGTCGTAGATTACCTGATCTTCTCCCAGATCTTATCTCTAGCTGTCGTACTCGGCCAAACATAAGCCCAATGGGTGACATTGACTTCTGTCCACCCAATAACATGGATGGACCAAAGAGACGTGGCCGGAAGCCCACAAAACCTAAAAGAGAGGGCCCCCCCAGGCCCAGAGGACGACCAAGGATCAGGCCTCTGGTAGAACCACATGTTTTAGGTCATGATGGTATTAGAAAGCCTCGTGGAAGAGGTAGAGGGAGAGGCAGGAGAATAGCAGATGAGGGAAGGGAAAGTATGCCAATGGAACCCCTGAAACCACTAAAGGTATGTGGAGTGTTTTTCCACAAAATGTAATTGAAAAAATTGCAAATAATAATAAAATTTTAAAAAAATAGCAAAAGATAAATAACTATCACAAACATGCTGTTTTTAATGTCTGTTTTTTTATATCTTTTTTTTGTTTCTTTGTTTCTGATATTAAGTAATAGCTAGTAATAAAAAAAAAAAAAACTAAATTAAGAAATTTAAAAAAATGAAAAAAGGTTGATCAGTTTCCCCCAAAGTGAGCAAGCTCATGGTGTGCTTTTATATCTTGTTGGTCAGATCAAACTGCAAGTGCCAAAAGGGAACGATACTTTGCAGATGGATCAAGCTGAGATGCTTCCTCCTCCCCAGGAGAATGCTTTGGACAACAGCCAGACACGGGAGAAGATCAAACAGAAGATCAAAGAGGTTGAAGAAAAGCAACCAGAAATAAAATCTGGCTTTATGGCCTCCTTTTTGGACTTCTTAAAGTCAGGCAAGAGGCAGCAGCTGCCCACAGCCAACACCAGCCCTTCAAAGAACCGTCCACCCTCTGCCCAGCAGGCTTCACAGGCTTCCTTTGGGATGGCCTCTCAAATGCTTTCTGGAACTCTAGACTCGACAGAGAGTGACAGTCTGGTTATGAGTTGCACCAGCCCTTGTAAAAGGTTGGATGATGAGCTGAAGCGGAATCTGGAAACCCTACCTTCCTTTTCTTCTGATGAGGAGGACTCTGTCAGCAAAAACCAAGATCTGCAAAAGAGTATCTCCTCAGCCATCTCTGCTCTCTATGATCCTACTGACCGCAAGGAAGCAGAAAGTACAGGTCAGTTAATGGACCACTGTGCTAATAAATTTCCAGAAATATGCTGTAGAATAGGCCCTAATACTTTGCTTGCCTAGTGACCCTTCTCCCAACTCCAAACTTACAGTCTAGTTTATTTTAATAGTAATGATTATTTGGTTCTCTGTAATTTTTCTTGTTTATTTCAAATCTTTGCTCTGTGTAGCACATAATATCTTGATCACTGGTATATTAACATTTGTTTATTCTCTTTTTTTCTTTTTTTTCTGAAGCCCCCACAGTGGTAGAGGAAAAGGTGTCCAGCCCTGTACCGTCTGAACCTTCATCACATCCAGAACCACCAGTTGCGGTCTCACCACCATCTCCTCAAGAGGCACCAGCTCCATCACCTCCTCCTCCTCCTCCACCCCCACCACCACCTCCACCCCCACCAGAAGAACCTCCTGCCCAGTCTTCCCCTGAACAGGAAGAGCCAGAAGATACTAGACCTCTACACCTGGCCAAAAAGCAGGAGACTGCTGCAATTTGTGGGGAGACTGATGAGGAAGACGTTGAAAGCAGCGGTGAGGGTATCTTCCGGGAAAGAGATGAGTTTGTTATTCGAGTGGAGGACATTCAGGCGCTAAAGGTACAACACATTGGACATTGTCTTGGCCCCGTACAACCTTGTTCTGTTTTGGATACTAAGGATTAGCCACAGAAATACCTTTTTGGCAGTGTGTTTACGTGAGAAATTTATTTTTTGTATGTTTTATATAGTGGTGTGTGGAATTTGAAAATTATATTACCTCAGATAGATTAGATTAAATTAATAGGTGGAGGGTATGAAGGGAACATATGTAGTAAATGAAATAGGGGTGGGTAGCTATATATATATCATAATAGATCAGGGGTGTATCGACGTTTCGGTCCCTAATGGGACCTTTGTCAAGATCCTGACAAAGGTCCCATTAGGGACCGAAACGTCGATATACCCCTGTCTATTATGATCTATTGAAAATAAAGAAAAACTGCTTTGAAGACTGGTGAGTGCTCCTCTGTTGTGGATATATATATATATATATATATATATATATATATATATATATATATATATATTATATATACACGCACACGTCATACGTTCTCTAGCATCCATAAGGGATATTGGGGCAATCTAGTACAATGGGGTATAGACAGGGTCCAAAGGAGCCAGTGCACTTTACAATTCTTCAACTGGGTGTGCTGGCTCCTCCTCTCTATGCCCCCACCCACAGGCAGTTTAGAAAAAAGTGCCCTCAGGAGAGGATGCACACTCTGCAGCTCCAGAGAGATTTCTTCAATTTCTTTTTAATGTTTGTTATTTTCGGTATGCTGTGTGGGGTTGTTTTTCAGCGGGGCACTGCGCCTTGGCTGTCACAGCCGCAGCACGCTGCACACTCCTAACGCTGCCTGAAGGTGACATTGGTGGTGACTACACACCGGGGGCCCCGCTAGGGGAGTCCCCCGGTTCACTGTGCGGCTGACCACGGGCGCGGCGTACGGGACCCTCCCGCTAAGATCACCTGTGTAGACTGGCACAAAAACGCTTTGACAATATAATATATCTCTGTAACTCCGGCGCCATTGGAGGGGGCGGAGCTACATCAGAGCGAGACCTGAGGCGTTTTGGCGCCTTCTTCTGCTTACTGAAGCCATTCTCGGGGCACACAGCGCATCCTGATTCCTCAGACACGCTGGATATCTGGTACAGGGTGTAGCAAACAGGGAGTGACGCTTGTGTACACTATCTGGGTCGTCTTTAGGACAGGATTTGTTAGTGTTTACTGTAAAATAGTGAGCTGACAGCCTCACTGGAGCTGTACAGCTAGGGGTGTGCTGGTGTCTTTCTCTCTCTGTGTCTCCTTTCACATACAGTAGGGCAGGCTTGCAATATAACTGTCTTTGTGACTGTGTATGTTATTGTGCTTACTGTGAAACATGGGTAAACACAAGCTCTGCAGTGTATACCACACCAGATTCTCTCCATTACCTACTGATTCTGTTTCCTGTGAACAATGCAGCCAATCTTCACAGATCAGTGAAGGGGCTGGGAAGAGGGTCCAGAGCCCCACTGGCTTAGGGTCTCTTAAACTATGATGTCAGTTACGTCATCCCAGCTCACTGCTAATGTACAGAAGACTCAGCTACTACAACAAGCTGTTGCAGATTTAGCTGCTAGGACAGTTGCAGCACAGCCTCCCCTCTCTCATGCAGGTCCACAGAAGCGTGGGATACCTGCTATACTGATACAGATGATGATATACAGGGGGGTGGGGATGACTTGGATCCCGTTAGTGGGGATCCCGATTCTGCTCAGGGTATTGAACCCCTAATTCTGGCTATACGTGACGTGTTAAAGCTCCCTCTAGAGGACGCTGCGTCACAGCGGTCGTTTTTCTTTATAGAAAACAAGCCTAATGTCACTTTCCCTGACTCTACAGAGTTAGATGACCTATTCAAGTTGGCCTGGAAAAATCCAGACAACATTTTTTTTCCAAGTGTCCAAAAAGTTTTTGTGCACTTTCCCATTTGCTCTTGAAGGTAGGAAATTTTGGAAGGAACCCCCTGGGGTTGATGTATCAGTGTCTCGCCTGTCCAAAAAGACGGTGCCGTCCGCCCCGGGCTCCTTTACCATGAAGGATCCTGGGGATAGGAAGATAGAGGGGGTCATTCTGACCTGATCGCTCGCTGCAGTTCTTCGCAGCGCAGTGATCAGGTCAGAACTGCGCTGGCGCATGGCTGACAGCCAACGGCTGTCGCTGCCTAGCGATCGCCTCTGCATGATCGACAGGCATAGACGGTTGCTGAGCGGGAGGGGGTGGCACGGCGGCGTTTGGCCGCCATTTTTTGGACGCCTGCGTTGGCCGGACCGTGCGGGGGGAGGGCCACAGCGGCTGTGTGGTGTTACACACAGCTGCTGCGATCCGGGCAGCAACGAGTAGCTCCCGGCCAGCACGCAAAAGCTGCGCTGGCCGGGAGCTGCTCCTGAAGTGCAAAAGCATCGCCACTGTGCGATGCTTTTGCACTTCTGTGACGGGGCAGGGACTGACATGCTGGGCGTCCCCCCACATGTCTGTGTTCCTGATCGTAGCTGTGCTAAATTTAGCACAGCTACGATCAAGTTGGAATCACCCCCAGAGGACTACACTCGAATTGTGGGTTGCTGGATGACCCATCCCATTCATTCCTGGTCCACTCAAATTCAGGTGGGCCTCTCGGGGGATATGCCCTTGGTCAGTATGGTGACCCTCCTAAAACACATTCAGGACACTACACTTGTTCTCTGTGATTCGCTCAAGGAGATGGGGAACATTAATGCTAGGACTTCTGCCATGGCAGTATCGGCGCGCAAGGCCTTATGGTTGCGTCAGTGGATTGTGGACGCAGAATCCAAACGTAGTGTGGAATCCCTCCCCTTTTCTGGGGAATGGCTCTTTGGGGTTGAATTGGATACCTGGATTTACAAAGTTACGGCTGGGAAATCAACGTTTCTCCCCTCTGGGGCCCTGCCGGCAAGACGCTCCTACCCGGGGCCGTCTGTCCAGTCCTTTCAGTCTCACAGATTTCGATCTAAGGCCAGAGCTGCCTCCAATGTGACTAGAGGCACCAGGGGTTAGTCCAGAAAGCCTGCAAGCACCAGCTCTCAGGATCAGGCCACCACTTCTGCTTCTGCTAAGGCCTCAGCATTTCGGTGCCCACCCACCCCCGAGGGGATGCGTCACTTCAGCCGATTCTGGGAGACATCCTGCTGGTATACCTGGGTCTGAAATCTCGTTTCTCAAGGCTACAAGCTGGAATTCGACAGTACTTCTCCCCAACGATTTTTCAAATCAAGCTTACCAGCCTTGGAGGATATGCAAGTTACGTTGCAATAAGCCATCCAAAAGTTGGTCCAGTCACACGTCATTGTCCCAGTACCAATACCGCAACACGGCAAGGGGTTTTACTCCAACCTATTTGTGGTGCCGAAACCGGACGGTTCGGTAATACCATTTTGAATCTAAAATCCTTGAATCCTTATTTGAAGGTGTTCAAGTTCAAAATGGAATCCCTACAAGCAGTGTTTGCAGGCCTGGAAGAACAGGAATTTATGGTCTTCTTGGATATCAAGGACGCCTACCTCCATATTCAGATTTGGCCGCCTCATCAGGCATACCTGCAGTTTGCCCGGCTGGACAATCACTTCTAATTTCAGGCTCTGCCCTTCGACCTGTCTACAGCCCCGAGGGTATTCACGAAGGTGATTACGGAGATCAGGTTCCAACTCTGGGTCCAGGGGGTCAATGTTGTCCCTTACCTGGACGATCTTCTGATAAAAGCAAGATCCAGGGAGCTTTTATTGCTCCATATCGACCGCACTATCCAACTTCTGTCACACCATGGGTGGATTCTCAACTTACAGAAGTCCCACCTGGAGCCAACTCAGGGCTCCTGTTCCTGGGGATGTTGCTGGATACTGTGGCCCAGAAGGTGCTCCTACCAGAGGACAAGGCGAGAACACTTAAGGTGATAGTCCGCATGGTGCTCCGACCTACTCGAGTGTCTAACCATCTTTGCATAAGATTGTTGGGAAAGATTGTCGCCTCATACGAGGCGATCCAGTATGGGACGTTCCATGCCAGAACATTTCAGTTGGATCTCCTGAGCAAATGGTCCGGATCACATCTACAGGTGCACCGAATGATTCGGCTGTCACCTCATGCCAGGATTTCCCTCCTGTGGTGGCTACAGTCCTCCAACCTACTGGAAGGGCCGGAGTTTAGGGATTCAGGATTGAACCCTCCTCACGACGGATGCAAGCTTAAGGGGATGGGGAGCTGTCACCCAAGGGGCGCAGTTTCAGGGCAAGTGGTCAACCCACGAAAGCCTCCTTCCGATCAACATTCTGGAACTTCAGGCGTTCTACAATGCTCTGCTTCAGGCCTCTCCTCTGCTCAGGGATCACGCGATCCGGGTACAGTCGGACAACGCCACTGCGGTCGCGTATATCAATCGACAAGGAGGGACAAAAAGCAGAGCCTGCATGCGAGAGGTGTCAAAGATACTCCTCTTGGCAGAAAGAAATGCAAGAGCTCTTTCCGCAATCTTCATTCCAGGTGTTGAAAACTGGTAAGCGGACTTCCTGAGTAGTCACGATCTCCTCCCGGGGGAGTGGGATCTCCACCAGCAGGTGTTCCAGCAGGTCATTAACCGGTGGGGCTGCTCGCAGATAGACATGATGGCTTCTCGTCTCAACAAGTGGTATTGCTCGCGAACCAGGGACCCTTGGGCGAGGGCAGTTGATACACTTGCGTCGCCTTGGCCTTACCGGCTGGTCTACCTGTTTCCTCCGATTCCATTGCTCCCAAGGGTGCTAAAGCGTATCGGGAATCAAAGAGTCCAAGCAATTCTGATTGCCCCAGATTGGCCTCGAAGGGCGTGGTACGCGGAACTTCTGGACATGTCCGTCGAAGACCCTTGGCCTCTTCCTCTAAGAAGCGATCTTCTTCAACAAGGACCGTTCGTCTACCTGGACTTACGGCGACTTCGTTTGACGGTATGGAGGTTGAGCGAAACATCCTAGCTCACAAGGGCCTTTCCAAAAAGGTTATTGCTACCATGGTTCAGGCAAGAAAACCGGAGATATCAAACCACTATCATCCTATCTGGAGGAGATTTGTCTCTTGGGGCGAGAAGCGCACGTATCCACCTGCTGAGTTTCACTTGGGATGTTTCTTACGTTTCCTGCAGGCTGCTGTGGATAAAGGCTTACGTCTGGCTTCCATTAATGTCCAGATTTCAACCCTCTCCATTTTCTTCCAGAAGAAATTGGCAGTGTTGCCAGAAGTTCAGACATTCTTGCAAGGGGTACTCCACATCCAACCTCCTTTTGTCTCGCCTACGGCACCCTGGGATCTGAATGTAGTGTTGGATTTTCTACAGTCCTCCTGGTTTGAACCTCTGATGATGGTAGAAGACAGGTACCTCACGTGGAAAACGGTGATGTTACTGGCCCTGGCTTCTGCTCGACGTGTCTCAGAATTGGTGGCCTTGTCGTGTACAAGTCCATACTTGGTCTTTTACGAAGACAGAGCAGAGCTCCAGACAAGGCAGCAGTTCCTGCCGAAGGTTGTCTCTGTGTTTCACTTGAATCAGACTATTTTGATTCCATCCAGTTCTGGCGCTTCTACTCCTCCGGAGACATTGGATGCTGTGCGAGCCTTGAAGATCTATGTCAAGAGAACAGCTTGGATCAGAAAGACGGATTCTTTGTTCGTGCTCTATGATGCACAGAAAAAGGGTTGTCCTGCTTCAAAGCAGTCCATTGCTCATTGTATTAGACTTACTATTCAACAGACCTATATGTCGGCAGCCTTACCTGTTTTTAAGTCTCTGAAGGCCCACTCTCGGTGGGCTCATCCTGGGCGGCTGCCCGTGGAGTCTCGGACTTACAACTATGCCGAGCTGCTACCTGGTCGGGGAAGAACACTTTTGTTAAGTTCTACAAGTTTTTACCTATAACTGCCTGTGGGAGTGGGCATAGAGGGGAGGAGCCAGCACACCCAGTTGAAGAAATTTAAAGTGCACTGGCTCCTTTGGACCCCCGTCAATACCCCATCATACTAGATTCCCCCAATATCCCTTATGGACTACGAGAAAAGGATTTACCGGTAGGTAATTAAAATCTTATATATATATATATATATATATATATATATATATATATATATATATATATATAATTTTTTTTTTGTCTAGTATAATAGATGAAACTGGCAGTTATGGTTTGTGTTAACAGTGTCAGAGTAACATGGATGGTGAGATACTAATGTACTATACCCTGTGTTCAACTGTCCATACATTCTGTTCCGTTCCTCTGTTCCCCAGTCTTATTTCCGTATTCAATTTCTGGGGATGAACGGTTGCAATGTTGAGCTATGCTCATCCCCAAGAATTACTGTACAGCAACATTGCAGATTTTTCTGGGCTCTTCTGTGGGATGCAAGGGGAATTCTGCATTAAGGTGCTGAAGAAATGGTCATAAAGCCTCTATAATGTAGGAAAATCAGTTGATGGGGGTCACAGGAATGCTGGATTTACTGCCCAGGGCTTACCAAACGGTGACGGCCGCTATTGTGGAAAAAAGAGGATTTTGGTACTTACCGATAAATCCATTTCTCTGAATCCTCTAGGGGACACTGGAGTCATATACAGTAGGGGTGTGAAGCTTGCAACCGGAGGTGTGGCACAATCTAAAATTAGCATTGTCTGCACAGCCGGCTCCTCCCCCTTCACATCCCTCCTCCCTCAGTTTGGAAAATGTGACTGAGAGAATAGAACCTGGCGAGGAACCGAACCGTACATCCTATCAAACAGCACCCAAGAACTCTTAACTGAAAAACTAACGCTGTTTGTAGAAACTTTGCAAAATCCACATTAGGCACAGAGCCACAATGTGTTGTGATCCTATGAGCCTGTTCGTCAAAGTCCAGGGATTAACTATGTGAGCCACAAGAGTCCTTTGAATAGGAAGCGTGAACCCAGCAGGCCGACAGCACCGAGGCGGGCGTCCAGTGTCCCCTAGAGGATTCAGAGAAATGGATTTATCGGTAAGTACCAAAATCCTCTTTTCTCTTTCATCCACTAGGGGACACTGGAGTCATATACAGTAGGGGACGTCCCAAAGTTAACCCCCAGGGAGGGAGTGCTGTCGGTTGTCTGCAAAACCAAACGTCCGAACATAGAGTCGCCGGACTCAAAGGTATCAAACTTGCAAAAGCTAGCGAACGCGTGGGCTGAAGACCACGCCGCCGCTCCGCATAGTTGAACAGTGGAAGCACCTCTGGCCACCGCCCACGAGGCATCCACCAATCGGGTGGTAGTAGCACCCGTCTGAACCCGAACCTGTTTCCCACAGGAAATATAAGCTTGCCAAATGGCAAGTCCAATCCATCGAGACAAAGACCGCTGAGATGCTGGCCAACCCTTCTTAGGCCCCTCGTGAAGACCAAACGAATGGACTGACCTTCCAAAGGATGATGTAACCTGTACGTATACCCGTAAAGCTCGGACAACATGCCAGGACACGTCCCCGTCTGCAAGACCCCGGAAGGATGGGACCACAATGGTCTGGTTTACGTGAAACCCCGAAACAACCTTAGGTAGGGGTTCTGCTCCATACTCCTGAAACGTCCAAATGGGGCTCTTACACCAAGCCACGCAACATAAAAAACCCTCCTGGCCGAAGCCAAGGCAAGCAAAAACGTGACCTACCAAGAAAGATATTTCAAGACTGGTTTTGCTAGCGGTTCAAAAGTAGGTGATGTCAAAAACTCCAACACCAAATGTAAGTCCCATGGTGTAGTAGGAGAAAGAAAAAGGGGCTGCTATCCGCAGAACCCCCTGTAAAAAGGTTTGACTTCTGCAAGGATGCTAATCGCTGTTGAAATTGGACGGAGAGACCGAAATTATAACTGCAGAGAGCCCAGCCTCAGTCCTAAATCAAGACCGGCCTGAAGGAAGAGTAGAAGTCTGGATAAGTGGAAGTGCTTCGAATTTCACCCACGTTCTTGACACCAAGCCATGTACCTCTACCAAATCCTGTAGCAGTACATGGCTGTGACCGGCTACCCAGCGGCAATCACTGTAGGAATGGGCGATCGTGGTATACGTCTGTTCCTTAAAATCCGGGTTTCAATAGCCTTGCCGGGAACCACAGCTTGTTCCTGGGAGTTGGAACGGTCCCTGAGATAGCAGGTCCCTTCACAGAATAGACCTTCAAGGATGTTCCGTTAGGAACCCACGCAGGTCCGAGTACTAACTCCTGCGGGACCAATCTGGTGCGATTAGAATCACCGACACTCGCTGACGTGTCAACCCAACTTTTTTTTTTGGTATTCAGAGCCCTGTGTTAATGCGTCCACTCCTTCAGCTGCTGCATCACTTGTCCTGGACATCTATCTGGGCAGCTGATGGTACAGTCGAGACGCCATTGGGTTGACCTGAGTTAGGCCCCATCTCACCACCAAGTCGAAATTCCGTGGATGGAGGTACCACTCCCATGGATGCACGACAAGGCGACTGAAATAATCCGCATTCCAGTTCTCCACACTTGGAATGAACCCTGCCGAGCGGACGACGTTTCGCCTTTCTGCCCACAACAAAATCTTTTGTGGCTTCCTTTAACGGCATCCCGCTTCTCCAGGGCTGATTACGTCTGCCGTCGTCGTGACATTGTCCGACTGCATCTTTATGTGTTGACCCATGACTGGGCCTTTGGCTACGAAAAAGGGTCCTGTAAACTGCTCTGTTGCAGGATCCCTTCAATCCCAAATGCCGAATCTCTAGCCTGCTGCGAGATTCCTGTGCAACACCCACCAAATTAATGAGGTGCGTATGCGTGGTGGAAGTCGGATTCTTTGTGTAGAAGCCAGTGTGACCCTGCCCCCTGAGCAATAAGGTACATCAGTAAAGGTCGGGAATGAAATCTGCCTTACTGGGGATCTTCGAAAGATGCCACCAACTTCCCAAGAAATTCCACACAGAGGTGTAGAGAAACCTTTTGTGACCTTGGTACCTAAACCACTAATCTCTGTAGGTCCAGGACCTAGTTCCTTGGTAGGAATACTTTCAATAGTACCATGTCCAAGAGGAGACCGAGGAACTGAATCCATTGAATTGGCATGAGGTTGGATCTCTGAAAATTCACAATCCCCCCATGTGGAGTGAGAAATGGATGGGACGTTTGAACATCTTTGACCAACTGGTCCCGAGAGGATGCCTTGATGAGCAGGTCGTCTAGATAAGGACTAATCGTGACTCTCAACAGTCCCGATTCTGCAACCATGAATGCCATGATCTTCGTAAAGAACCGTGATAGACCGAACGGCAGGGCCTTGAAATGGTAGCGATCCATCTGCAGTGCGAACCTCAAGTAAGTCTGTTGAAGAGCCCATATTGGAATAAGCACATATGCATGTGCAATAACCAACTGGATTGATTCCAGCTTGAATTAGAAGACACAGAGATCGGTTTAAAACGGTTAAATCGAGTCGCGGCCTGCCTGTCCGTACCACTTTTTTGCACGACAAAAGGATTGGAATAAAAAAAACGTTCCTCTCTGAGGGGCGGCCACCGGAACAAGGACCCCCGAACGTAGCTAACTTCCAATTGGTGGCAGTAGCGTTTATAATCTCTAGCAGTAGGTCCATCCCGCTTTTCTGGCTGCTGCCTGTGAGCGGTCTCTATCTCTGCCCCCACGTACCTGTGTACCGAAACCTCCTCCTGGGGCTTGTAAGGACTGAGAGCCAAAGGAATTACTAGCTGGTCCTCAAGTACCTCTCCTAAACTGTGGAGTGGCTATGTGTAAGGTGTAGTCAGCCCAGTGGACGCTGTAGCTTGCGAAATCCTCCTGGCTAACACTGGACAGAAAAACCTCACCTCCTCAAGGGGTATGGATTCTACCGCCCCCTGGTGTCAGAGTCTCTAGCCGATATGGCTGATGTAGAGATGCGTAATGTCTATAGGCTTGACACAAGTATGAAGCTGAATTTCAATTGTGTCCCGCCAGTTGAGTAATTTCTTTCCAGACCATGCTCCCATGGCCTTGTTAACCCAAAGCGCAGACGCCCGTAGGTCTCTGTGCTGCATATGCTACAAAAATTGGCTTTAAAGGTGGGTGACCTTTCTACTTCGATTACGGAAAGATTGTTTTCCTTGACAACCTTCCTGGGAAACATCCACTACCGGTGGAATCTCCCACTTATCCATTATACCCTTAGGTTGTGGGATCAGTTACTAAAAACCCTGTTTGGAAATTGAACACGGTTGTCAGGTTGGTTCCCGGACTCCTCCATTAAAGACTGGAGGAATTTAGGAATGGGAAATGCTGCGGAACGCGTTCTTGGGCTTCGAACCATCCGAAGCTACTGGCTCTGTCTCTTATTATACCTTAAAGTTTTAGGTAGCTTGTTGTGATTAAATAATCAAGACCTGAGATTGCCGCGTCCTTTGTGGACAATCGGCGTCTAGTGTAAACAACTCACCTTTGTGTATTAATGAGAAAAGCCTCATCCTCTTCCCGTTACAACAGGGATAGGCCTTTTAACCGCCTTGCACATTGTTACCTGCTTGTGCTGGAGGCGTTAACCTGATGAGAAATCTTTTTAATCGTCTTGGAGAATCCCGCAGCATTAAATTGTTGTGTGCGGGATTCTGGCATCTCATTGGAGTTTCTATGTACAAGTTGATAGAGACCGAGCACTGCTCCCAGGTGGAACTTCCTTTCTAAGCAGGAGTTGGCCAACCCGTGTGCTTCGGTACAGTTCGTACAAACAAAACAGGTCTCTTTTGGAGGTCTACTTTAGACCTGTCATTGAAACTCCCTACCAGGGTATTACGTGGCGCTTTCACTCTTTAAACTAGGAAGAGAAAGGCTGTTCGAAATTACGGAAGCAAAGTTATCGGATCGGGCTGGGAACACTGTTCTCCTTTTTTATATAGAAACCAGAACAGGCCAAAATTATATTTATAAAAAATAAATAAAAAATAAAGAAATAAAGAAAATGAAACACCAGCCGACATACAACCCCCAAACCTCAACTGTAATTCAGCTACGATGGGAGAGTTGGGATCCGCTTGCTTCCTTGTATTTTCGTCAGGATCTTTAGAAGAGAAGTCCTTTGAAAATATAAATGGTAAGGTAAATTTATTTTGTTCAGGAGATCTCACATTACTGAATATATGTTATCACCAGCAGAGGGAGCTATTGCTACACCTGAAACTTTTTCTCTTATGATGCTATACAAGGGGGGAGGGCTACCCTTCCCCGTAAATGGCGCCAGGAAGGAATAATTAAAATGTCCGACACTGAAAAATTCATGTCACCTCATGAGTCTAAATACTGTCCAGCATGTCTCACTACAATAAACTCTATTTTTAAAACCAATATGGGGATGCGCGCTGGTGTCTGCTAAGCGCCTACCCCTTATGTTACTGCAGAGTCCCGTGAACATTAACTTCAGACCCTTTGCACTGTGGTCGGGAGCTCCTGAGCTACAGCACTTTCTTGAACGCGCGGCTGAAGGCTCTAGTCAGCCACGCGGGACACCGCAGCCTCTGTGTTGTGCGTGCGCGCTACGGGGCCGTCTCACTAAGTCCCGTAGCTGCGCCACTCCAGGACTTCCTCACGGCTCTCTTCAAATGCGATGCACGCTACGGGACTGCTTACCAAGTCCCGTAGCGGTGCCACTGTCTCCCCCGGTAACGCACGCTACGGGACCTTTCATTAAGTCCCGTAGCTGCGCCTGTCTAGTCTCCCCAACTGGTCCTCCTCAGACCCGCAGCGGCGCTTCATTTATCCCGGGCGACGCACGCTACAGGACTTCTCTCACCCCTTCCGTAGCGGCGCCTCTCCTGAGTGTGGTATGTAATGTGTGCTGAGCCACAACTGCTCCAGGATCGCATGGGGAGCTAGAGGGGAGGGTGAATAAATATGCTACACTAACCTTGTGGGGCTCTCTATTTTAAAAACCCTCATACTCACAGTTGCTGGTAAGGAGATGCAGACTCCTTCAGCAGGAATCATTGTCTCCACTCCTGGACCTTGTCACCCTTTTATTAGGGGGACGCAGCCTTTTCATCTGGTAAAGCCTGCATCTCCCTTTCATTTAGGTGGGATCGGGCATTTACCATTCTGTCATCTGAAACCTGCACCCTCCTTTTGGTTAGGAGGGATTGGGCTAGTAAAAGAAAAGAAAAATAAATAAATAAAAGAAGTAATTCTTCATGGGAGCAGGAGCTCCCTTCAGTGCCTGTTACCTCCTTGGCACAATTTTCCAAACTGAGGGAGGAGGGATGTGAAGGGGGAGGAGCCGGCTGTGCAGACAATGCTAATTTTAGATTGTGCCACACCTCCGGTTGCAAGCTTCACACCCCTACTGTATATGACTCCAGTGTCCCCTAGTGGATGAAAGAGAAAAGCAGATTTGGATCTTCATCTCTTTTCTGTAGTGAGATAGAGTTGCTTTTCACATAAATAAATGATATATTTATTTATGTATTTACTTATATAACACCAGCACTATTGCGCTTTACAATCCAAGGTGTAGGTACACACTTCTAACATATGAAATAGACACACTCATTGATAACTCATTACATGATGATGCATATGAAAGCAGTAGCCTTACATGTGAATGACCTCTATTTCCCTTTTCCCCAGCTTGCTCTGCAAACCGGACGAGAGCCACCTCCAATCTGGCGGGTTCAGAAAGCTTTATTGCAAAAATTCACTCCGGAAATCAAAGATGGACAGCGCCAGTTCTGTGCCACCAGCAACGTAAGTCACCGATATATCGCAGAGGGTAGTCTTTTTTAGTTCAGGGCCGGTAAGTTGTAGAACAGTGACAGTCCAGTGGATCTGTAGACCACCTGTCAATGTAACTATACAGGTTTCTCAGCAGCACACTAGACAAAATAATATTCCACAGGATGCCACCCATTGCTGAGAGATCCACACCAGAGATAGATGCTATATGTATATTTGACCCCCACCTTATCATGCTTCATTGTGGCAGGCACCTCTCCTAGA
Organism: Pseudophryne corroboree; assembly: GCF_028390025.1. Lineage (NCBI taxonomy): Eukaryota > Metazoa > Chordata > Amphibia > Anura > Myobatrachidae > Pseudophryne > Pseudophryne corroboree. Next base: position 86,126,091 of record NC_086453.1, on the reverse strand, counting down.
ATACATTAGTGGTATCTTCCTGTAGCATCTGTCACCTTAATGCGGTGGTTGTTTAGTGAACTCCAGCCAAACACAAATAACCAGAAATTATATTGACGTCCCGTGTGATGGTTATCACTATAAGAAGTTCAGGTTTTACTACTGTGACCAAGCACAAGGCTAAGGTGTCTAGCACCGGAGAAAGCACAATGCTAAGGTGTCTAGCAGCGGAGAAAGCACAATGCTAAGGTGTCTAGCAGCGGAGAAAGCACAATGCTAAGGTGTCTAGCAGCGGAGAAAGCACAATGCTAAGGTGTCTAGCAGCGGAGAAAGCACAATGCTAAGGTGTCTAGCAGCGGAGAAAGCACAATGCTAAGGTGTCTAGCAGCGGAGAAAGCACAATGCTAAGGTGTCTAGCAGCGGAGAAAGCACAATGCTAAGGTGTCTAGCACCGGAGAAAGCACAATGCTAAGGTGTCTAGCACCGGAGAAAGCACAATGCTAAGGTGTCTAGCAGCGGAGAGAGCACAATGCTAAGGTGTCTAGCAGCGGAGAAAGCACAATGCTAAGGTGTCTAGCAGCGGAGAAAGCACAATGCTAAGGTGTCTAGCAGCGGAGAAAGCACAATGCTAAGGTGTCTAGCAGCGGAGAAAGCACAATGCTAAGGTGTCTAGCAGCGGAGAAAGCACAATGCTAAGGTGTCTAGCAGCGGAGAAAGCACAATGCTAAGGTGTCTAGCAGCGGAGAAAGCACAATGCTAAGGTGTCTAGCAGCGGAGAAAGCACAATGCTAAGGTGTCTAGCAGCGGAGAAAGCACAATGCTAAGGTGTCTAGCAGCGGAGAAAGCACAATGCTAAGGTGTCTAGCAGCGGAGAAAGCACAATGCTAAGGTGTCTAGCAGCGGAGAAAGCACAATGCTAAGGTGTCTAGCAGCGGAGAAAGCACAATGCTAAGGTGTCTAGCACCGGAGAAAGCACAATGCTAAGGTGTCTAGCACCGGAGAAAGCACAATGCTAAGGTGTCTAGCAGCGGAGAAAGCACAATGCTAAGGTGTCTAGCAGCGGAGAAAGCACAATGCTAAGGTGTCTAGAACCGGAGAAAGCACAATGCTAAGGTGTCTAGCAGCGGAGAAAGCACAATGCTAAGGTGTCTAGCAGCGGAGAAAGCACAATGCTAAGGTGTCTAGCAGCGGAGAAAGCACAATGCTAAGGTGTCTAGCAGCGGAGAAAGCACAATGCTAAGGTGTCTAGCAGCGGAGAAAGCACAATGCTAAGGTGTCTAGCAGCGGAGAAAGCACAATGCTAAGGTGTCTAGCAGCGGAGAAAGCACAATGCTAAGGTGTCTAGCAGCGGAGAAAGCACAATGCTAAGGTGTCTAGCAGCGGAGAAAGCACAATGCTAAGGTGTCTAGCAGCGGAGAAAGCACAATGCTAAGGTGTCTAGCAGCGGAGAAAGCACAATGCTAAGGTGTCTAGCAGCGGAGAAAGCACAATGCTAAGGTGTCTAGCAGCGGAGAAAGCACAATGCTAAGGTGTCTAGCAGCGGAGAAAGCACAATGCTAAGGTGTCTAGCAGCGGAGAAAGCACAATGCTAAGGTGTCTAGCAGCGGAGAAAGCACAATGCTAAGGTGTCTAGCACTGGAGAAAGCACAATGCTAAGGTGTCTAGCAGCGGAGAAAGCACAATGCTAAGGTGTCTAGCAGCGGAGAAAGCACAATGCTAAGGTGTCTAGCAGCGGAGAAAGCACAATGCTAAGGTGTCTAGCAGCGGAGAAAGCACAATGCTAAGGTGTCTAGCAGCGGAGAAAGCACAATGCTAAGGTGTCTAGCAGCGGAGAAAGCACAATGCTAAGGTGTCTAGCAGCGGAGAAAGCACAATGCTAAGGTGTCTAGCAGCGGAGAAAGCACAATGCTAAGGTGTCTAGCAGCGGAGAAAGCACAATGCTAAGGTGTCTAGCAGCGGAGAAAGCACAATGCTAAGGTGTCTAGCAGCGGAGAAAGCACAATGCTAAGGTGTCTAGCAGCGGAGAAAGCACAATGCTAAGGTGTCTAGCAGCGGAGAAAGCACAATGCTAAGGTGTCTAGCAGCGGAGAAAGCACAATGCTAAGGTGTCTAGCAGCGGAGAAAGCACAATGCTAAGGTGTCTAGCAGCGGAGAAAGCACAATGCTAAGGTGTCTAGCAGCGGAGAAAGCACAATGCTAAGGTGTCTAGCACCGGAGAAAAAGTGATTACAGTGTAGGGCTGGATAATGAGGCTAGTACTATGCAGGGACTATTGGTGTGATGCATCAAGCCATAGAGAGATCATTTCAAGTGCTGGGCTAGATAAAATACAGAAGCTGATAGGTTACTGTGGGTAATCTCTCCACTTCATCCCTCTCCAAGGCTTGATACAGCTCTCCCTTGGTGTTGTGAATACCCTGCCCTGAGACCGTACCCTGGGCACATAAGGCTGGGACCGTACCCTGGGCACATAGGGCTGGGACCGTACCCTGGGCACATAGGGCTGGGACCGTACCCATGGCACATAGGGCTGGGACCGTACCCATGGCACATAAGGCTGGGACCGTACCCAGGGCACATAAGGCTGGGACCGTACCCAGGGCACATAAGGGGCACATAAGGCTGGGACCGTACCCAGGGCACATAAGGTGGGACCGTACCCAGGGCACATAAGGCTGGGACCGTACCCAGGGCACATAAGGCTGGGACAGTACCCAGGGCACATAAGGCTGGGACCGTACCCTGGGCACATAAGGCTGGGACCGTACCCTGGGCACATAGGGCTGGGTCCGTACCTTCGGCACATAAGGCTGGGACCGTACCCTGGGCACATAGGGCTGGGTCCGTACCTTCGGCACATAAGGCTGAGACCGTACCCTGGGCACATAGGGCTGAGACCGTACCCTTGTGACATAAGGCTGAGACCGTATCATGTGTTTCTCTGACGTCCTAGTGGATGCTGGGGACTCCGAAAGGACCATGGGGAATAGCGGCTCCGCAGGAGACTGGGCACAAAAGTAAAAGCTTTAAGACTACCTGGTGTGCACTGGCTCCTCCCCCTATGACCCTCCTCCAAGCCTCAGTTAGATTTTTGTGCCCGAACGAGAAGGGTGCAGTCTAGGTGGCTCTCCTGAGCTGCTTAGAAAAAAGTTTAGTTTTAGGTTTTTTATTTTCAGTGAGACCTGCTGGCAACAGGCTCACTGCATCGAGGGACTAAGGGGAGAAGAAGCGAACTCACCTGCGTGCAGAGTGGATTGGGCTTCTTAGGCTACTGGACATTAGCTCCAGAGGGACGATCACAGGCCCAGCCATGGATGGGTCCCAGAGCCGCGCCGCCGTCCCCCTTACAGAGCCAGAAGAGCAGAAGAGGTCCGGAAAAATCGGCGGCAGAAGACGTCCTGTCTTCAATAAGGTAGCGCACAGCACCGCAGCTGTGCGCCATTGCTCTCAGCACACTTCACACTCCGGTCACTGAGGGTGCAGGGCGCTGGGTGGGGGCGCCCTGAGACGCAATATAAACACCTTAGGGGGCAAAAAATGCATCACATATAGCTCCTGGGCTATATGGATGCATTTAACTCACGCCTGTTTTTCCATAAAAAAGCGGGAGAACGGCCGCCGAGAAGGGGGCGGAGCCTATCTCCTCAGCACACTGGCGCCATTTTTTCTCACAGCTCCATTGGAGGGAAGCTCCCTGACTCTCCCCTGCAGTCCTGCACTACAGAAACAGGGTAAAACAAGAGAGGGGGGGCACTAAATTGGCAGATAAATCTATACAGCAGCTATATAAGGGAAAAACACTTATATAAGGTTATCCCTGTATATATATAGCGCTCTGGTGTGTGCTGGCAAACTCTCCCTCTGTCTCCCCAAAGGGCTAGTGGGGTCCTGTCCTCTATCAGAGCATTCCCTGTGTGTGTGCTGTGTGTCGGTACGTTGTGTCGACATGTATGAGGAGGAAAATGGTATGGAGGCGGAGCAATTGCCTGTATTAGTGATGTCACCCCCTAGGGAGTCGACACCTGACTGGATGGTCTTATGGAAGGAATTACGTGATAGTGTCAGCACTTTACAAAAGACTGTTGACGACATGAGACAGCCGGCAAATCAGTTAATACCTGTACAGGCGTCTCAAACACCGTCAGGGGCTCTAAAGCGCCCGTTACCTCAGGTGGTCGACACAGACCCAGACACGGACACTGACTCCAGTGTCGACGGTGAGGAAACAAACGTATTTTCCAGTAGGGCCACACGTTACATGATCACGGCAATGAAGGAGGTTTTGAACATTTCTGATACTACAAGTACCACAAAAAAGGGTATTATGTGGGGTGTGAAAAAACTACCCGTAGTTTTTCCTGAATCAGATGAATTAAATGAGGTGTGTGATGAAGCGTGGGTTTCCCCCGATAAAAAACTGCTAATTTCTAAAAAATTATTGGCATTATACCCTTTCCCGCCAGAGGTTAGGGCGCGTTGGGAAACACCCCCTAGGGTGGATAAGGCGCTCACACGCTTATCAAAACAAGTGGCGTTACCGTCTCCTGATACGGCCGCCCTCAAGGAACCAGCTGATAGGAAGCTGGAAAATATCCTAAAAAGTATATACACACATACTGGTATTATACTGCGACCAGCAATCGCCTCAGCCTTGATGTGCAGTGCTGGGGTGGCTTGGTCGGATTCCCTGACTGAAAATATTGATACCCTGGACAGGGACAATATATTATTGACTATAGAGCATTTAAAGGATGCATTTCTATATATGAGAGATGCACAGAGGGATATTTGCACTCTGGCATCAAGAGTAAGTGCGCTGTCCATTTCTGCCAGAAGAGGGTTATGGACGCGACAGTGGTCAGGTGATGCGGATTCCAAACGGCATATGGAAGTATTGCCGTATAAAGGGGATGAGTTATTTGGGGTCGGTCTATCGGACCTGGTGGCCACGGCAACGGCTGGGAAATCCACCTTTTTACCCCAGGTCACCTCTCAGCAGAAAAAGACACCGTCTTTTCAGGCTCAGTCCTTTCGTCCCCATAAGGGCAAGCGGGCAAAAGGCCACTCGTATCTGCCCCGGTGCAGAGGAAGGGGAAAAAGACTGCAGCAGACAGCCTCTTCCCAGGAACAGAAGCCCTCCCCCGCTTCTGCCAAGTCCTCAGCATGACGCTGGGGCCTTACAAGCGGACTCCGGCACGGTGGGGGCCCGTCTCAAGAATTTCAGCGCGCAGTGGGCTCACTCGCAAGTGGACCCCTGGATCCTGCAGGTAGTATCTGAAGTCGCCGGTTCCTGAAGTCTGCTTTACCAACGTCTCCCCCCGACAGGGAGGCGGTATTGGAAGCCATTCACAAGCTGTATTCCCAGCAGGTGATAATCAAGGTACCCCTCCTACAACAGGGAAAGGGGTATTATTCCACGCTGTTTGTGGTACCGAAGCCGGACGGCTCGGTGAGACCTATTTTAAATCTGAAATCCTTGAACACTTACATACAAAGGTTCAAATTCAAGATGGAATCACTCAGAGCAGTGATAGCGAACCTGGAAGAAGGGGACTATATGGTGTCTCTGGACATCAAGGATGCTTACCTCCATGTCCCAATTTGCCCTTCTCACCAAGGGTACCTCAGGTTTGTGGTACAGAACTGTCACTATCAGTTTCAGACGCTGCCGTTTGGATTGTCCACGGCACCCCGGGTCTTTACCAAGGTAATGGCCGAAATGATGATTCTTCTTCGAAGAAAAGGCGTCTTAATTATCCCTTACTTGGACGATCTCCTGATAAGGGCAAGGTCCAGAGAACAGTTAGAGGTCGGAGTAGCACTATCTCAAGTAGTACTACGACAGCACGGATGGATTCTAAATATTCCAAAATCGCAGCTGATTCCGACGACACGTCTGCTGTTCCTAGGGATGATTCTGGACACACTACAGAAAAAGGTGTTTCTCCCGGAGGAGAAAGCCAGGGAGTTATCCGACCTAGTCAGGAACCTCCTAAAACCAGGCCAAGTGTCAGTGCATCAATGCACAAGGGTCCTGGGAAAAATGGTGGCTTCTTACGAAGCGATTCCATTCGGCAGATTCCACGCAAGAACTTTTCAGTGGGATCTGCTGGACAAATGGTCCGGATCGCATCTTCAAATGCATCAGCGGATAACCCTGTCTCCAAGGACAAGGGTGTCTCTCCTGTGGTGGTTGCAGAGTGCTCATCTTCTAGAGGGCCGCAGATTCGGCATTCAGGACTGGGTCCTGGTGACCACGGATGCCAGCCTGAGAGGCTGGGGAGCAGTCACACAGGGAAAAAATTTCCAGGGCTTGTGGTCAAGCATGGAAACGTCACTTCACATAAATATCCTGGAACTAAGGGCCATTTACAATGCCCTAAGTCAGGCAAGGCCTCTGCTTCAGGGTCAGTCGGTGCTGATCCAGTCGGACAATATCACGGCAGTCGCCCACGTAAACAGACAGGGCGGCACAAGAAGCAGGAGGGCAATGACGGAAGTTGCAAGGATTCTTCGCTGGGCGGAAAATCATGTGATAGCACTGTCAGCAGTGTTCATTCCGGGAGTGGACAACTGGGAAGCAGACTTCCTCAGCAGACACGATCTCCACCCGGGGGAGTGGGGACTTCACCCAGAAGTCTTCCACATGATTGTGAACCGTTGGGAAAAACCAAAGGTGGACATGATGGCGTCCCGCCTCAACAAAAAACTGGACAGATATTGCGCCAGGTCAAGGGACCCTCAGGCAATAGCTGTGGACGCTCTGGTAACACCGTGGGTGTACCAGTCAGTGTATGTGTTCCCTCCTCTGCCTCTCATACCCAAGGTACTGAGAATCATAAGAAGGAGAGGAGTAAGGACTATACTCGTGGCTCCTGATTGGCCAAGAAGGACTTGGTACCCGGAACTTCAAGAGATGCTCACGGAAGACCCGTGGCCTCTACCTCTAAGAAAGGACCTGCTCCAGCAGGGACCATGTCTGTTCCAAGACTTACCGCGGCTGCGTTTGACGGCATGGTGGTTGAATGCCGGATCCTGAAGGAAAAAGGCATTCCGGATGAAGTCATCCCTACCCTGATCAAAGCCAGGAAGGATGTAACTGTGCAACATTATCACCGTATTTGGCGTAAATATGTTGCGTGGTGTGAGGCCAGGAAGGCCCCTACAGAGGAATTTCAACTGGGTCGTTTCCTGCATTTCCTGCAAACAGGACTGTCTATGGGCCTAAAATTAGGGTCCATTAAGGTTCAAATTTCGGCCCTGTCAATATTCTTCCAAAAAGAACTAGCTTCAGTTCCTGAAGTCCAGACGTTTGTCAAGGGGGTACTGCATATACAGCCTCCTTTTGTGCCTCCAGTGGCACCTTGGGATCTCAATGTAGTTTTGGGGTTCCTAAAATCACATTGGTTTGAACCACTCACCACTGTGGACTTAAAATATCTCACATGGAAAGTGGTAATGCTGTTAGCCCTGGCCTCAGCCAGGCGTGTCTCAGAATTGGCGGCTTTATCCTATAAAAGCCCTTACCTAATTTTTCATACGGACAGGGCAGAATTGAGGACTCGTCCTCAATTTCTCCCTAAGGTGGTTTCAGCATTTCACTTAAACCAGCCTATTGTGGTGCCTGCGGCTACTAGGGACTTGGAGGATTCCAAGTTGCTGGACGTAGTCAGGGCCCTGAAAATATATGTTTCCAGGACGGCTGGAGTCAGAAAATCTGACTCGCTGTTTATCCTGTATGCACCCAACAAGCTGGGTGCTCCTGCTTCTAAGCAGACTATTGCTCGTTGGATTTGTAGTACAATTCAGCTTGCACATTCTGTGGCAGGCCTGCCACAGCCAAAATCTGTAAAAGCCCATTCCACACGGAAAGTGGGCTCATCTTGGGCGGCTGCCCGAGGGGTCTCGGCTTTACAACTTTGCCGAGCAGCTACTTGGTCAGGGGCAAACACGTTTGCTAAATTCTAAAAATTTGATACCCTGGCTGAGGAGGACCTGGAGTTCTCTCATTCGGTGCTGCAGAGTCATCCGCACTCTCCCGCCCGTTTGGGAGCTTTGGTATAATCCCCATGGTCCTTTCGGAGTCCCCAGCATCCACTAGGACGTCAGAGAAAATAAGAATTTACTTACCGATAATTCTATTTCTCATAGTCCGTAGTGGATGCTGGGCGCCCATCCCAAGTGCGGATTGTCTGCAATACTTGTACATAGTTATTGTTACAAAAAATCGGATTATTATTGTTGTGAGCCATCTTTTCAGAGGCTCCTCTGTTATCATGCTGTTAACTGGGTTCAGATCACAAGTTGTACGGTGTGATTGGTGTGGCTGGTATGAGTCTTACCCGGGATTCAAAATCCTTCCTTATTGTGTACGCTCGTCCGGGCACAGTATCCTAACTGAGGCTTGGAGGAGGGTCATAGGGGGAGGAGCCAGTGCACACCAGGTAGTCTTAAAGCTTTTACTTTTGTGCCCAGTCTCCTGTGGAGCCGCTATTGCCCATGGTCCTTTCGGAGTCCCCAGCATCCACTACGGACTATGAGAAATAGAATTATCGGTAAGTAAATTCTTATTTTTTAGTTTTGTGTCATATTTTAAGTTACATCAGACAGATGTTAGCTAACCTTTTACTGCAGGCCCCTTATCCCTGTCCTTGGATTTATAGTTGTAGTTCTACTAAAGGCAATGTTACTGATCTCTAAACCCTAAGGTGACTAAACCTCTCTAGTAGTTAAAGGACAATAAACCTAAGAAACAGATTCATCCAATATAACACGCTGTATTGTAATAAATTGAAAAACATGTTTGCTTTCCTTTTCTGCTCTGTTTAGTATTTGGGATACTTTGGTGATGCAAAAAACCGGTACCAGCGACTGTATGTCAAGTTCCTTGAAAATATCAACAAAAAGGACTATGTGAGAGTATGTTCCAGAAAGCCGTGGCATCGTCCTCTGCAAAACATAAGGTGACATGTGGCTTTTCTATGTCCTGTCTGCTTGGTTTAACTATTCTGTTTTTATTCTAACACCGGCTCCCCTAGGCTAGCTTCTATGGTTCCGGAGCATTGCATTCTACATCTGGCATGCCCAATCTCAGATTAAAAGCAGAGCTTTTACCTGAGTGATGGGCAGTGATGTACACAGCACATGTTGTGATTTTTCCAGTTACACTGCAGTGTTGATGTTGGAGACCACTCTGCTGTTGACCTTGGAGGTTGTCCTTACTACCAGTGTTCCTTGCAGAGCACAAGATCACATGTGGCTGCATTTCGGCAGCACAGCTCGGAGCACTTCATGCAAGGACTGAGGGATGTATAATTATTTGCACCTTAATTTGTAATAGACTGTAGCCTCATATGCTAGGAAGGGAGCGATTTATGGTTGCTAAAAGGTATGTGTGTGTCATTTTGGGGGAAGGGCAGGATTTTAATTAGGGTATTGGGCATTTCTGGAATGCAAAGCATTTTATAGTATAGCCCCAGTAGCTATCGCCATGGTGACCGATCGTCTGTAGTCCTCAGAAGATACCAGGAGAGTAGGATCCTTTCCCAGCACTCTCCACTGGCACATGTGCAGTTAGCAGACCTCGACGGGGTCAATTAATGATCACTTCACTTCTAACACATCGCAGAGACAGGCACTCTGTCCCTACATGTGTTTTTAACACTTCAGGCGATCCTTAATTTCTTATTGCCGCAAAAAAAATTTTTTTAAAAAATGGTGCCTTAGCATAAAAGGACTACACATTGCCCATACCAGCATCATTGGCAAAGTGCACATTCATACAAACGCGTTGGAAGCTATCAGATTAGCGTTACAGATCCAATTTCCAGCATCGATATTATCTGGTTACATGCAGTTCCTAGCATGGAACTCGGTGGCTAGAGCCAATATGGATGGAGAAGGACCCACCAGCTTAAGAAGCCATGGAGGACTGCAGGGAAGTATTAAGGTAAGGATAGGACTAATTAGGCTTACCCAGCCTGCATCACCTCTTCCCATATATACCCAGTTGCTGTTTCTCTGTCCTCCATCTGGGGGACGCTGCGCCGTTACTTGTGGGTTAGAGGTGTGTGGTAGTGGAGATTGGCACAGAACTATCAAAAGCTGACTCCTCCCCCCTCTAACCCCTCCCATCTCCTTCCTGCTCAGCCCTGTTCAGTTTTTAGTTTTGTGCCTGTGGAGTACAGACACAGTTTTTATTTCTCTTTAGATTTTTTATTTCTTCTTTCACAAATACCTAGTCCCTGTTTACAGGTGACAGGTATAACAGTGGAAGGGGTTAGTATCCCATTCCAGACTGCTGCATGGAGGCCACTATACCTTGGTCACTGGGGCCTTCAGAGAGAGAGAAGAAAGCAGCATCAGGTACAGGACAACCACAATCTGTCATTGACAGTATTGGGCTGTCCCTATTTTCCTATTGCTAATGGAATTTATTGGGGACATACACAATCCGCCACCCCCCCCCCCCCCCCCGCCCGCCCCCCCCCCCCCGGAGCGCGCGACCATCCACAGACAGCACGGAGGCTGATCTGGGGTGAAATGTGAGGTGGAGGACTGTGTTTAGGTCCGGGAGGGTGTTATTCACTCCCTGGACCGTTACTGCTGCTGCCGTGACAACCGCTCTGTGTAGCGGCGCACGGGAGCCGAACTTCCGGTTTTGACGGAGAGTGAGAGGAGTGACGTCAGGCGGGCAGAGCCGTCTTCCCGCTCAGCTCTGCCCGCGCGCGCGCTGCTGGTCACGGCGCCATCTTCTCTGCCTGCAGACAGGGGGACGCTGTGCTACGGAGGGGGATTACATAAAACCGCAAGTATAAAAGGGGGGGGGGATCACAGTGTCTCCTCTAGTCCGGTGGGCTAAAGCAGCATATTAACATAAGCACATTCTAGTGGATTTGAACCTCAGAGATATTTGTTAACAAACTTGGGGGACATAGTACACCAGAGTAAAGGATGACCAGCAAGCCAGAGAAACCTACAAAGGGAAAAACAACCTCAGTGGTTTATTTCTCATGTTCACAATGTGGCACAAAGCTGGCTAAGGGGAGTGCTGATGCAGGGACCCTCTGTACATCATGCTCGGGTGCACCAGCGGCAGATCAGCAGGCCAGATCCACAGATCAGTCAATGCCCCCTTGGGTCAAGGCCATGGTGGATGCAATTTCAGATTTGCGTCAGTCAAGGTCGGAAGCAGCTTTGACCCAGACTCAGGTGGAACCGCTGTGGGCCCAGAATATGGGAAAATGTCTCACTGATTTGACTCAGTCTGTAAATAAATTTGTAAATTCGGCCAGTAGTTCGGCGGCTTCTAAGCGAACGCAGCCGTTGCCCGCTATTGCATTTCCGGGAGAGGAGTTAGATACTCTGACATCTCCATTGGAAGAAGGGGAGGTAGATCCTGAAGGGGACGAAAATTCGGCTTGGGAAGATGAGGATTTATCTACTAGTTCAGGTGTGAGGCTGCTAATAGAAGCCATTCGTCAGACCCTTAATATTCAGGATGAGGCAGTAGCCGAGACTTCTTCCTCTTTCTTCAAACGACAGAAGAGACAGGTTACTGCCTTCCCTTCTTACTCGCACTTTGCGGATATTTTAAAAGAACCCTGGCTAAAACCGGATTCCCGTTTCCAGGCGCCTAAAAAGTTAAAATTTCTATATCCTTTTACAGAGGAGGATACAAAATTTTGGGAAACTGCCCCAAAGGTAGACGCCCCTATTTCGCATTTAGCAAAAGCTACGGTTATTCCGTCAGTACAGTCTGTGACTTTAAAAGACTCTACCGATAGGAAGATAGAAGCATTACTAAAATCTATGTTTTCCTTATCAGGTGTCTCTCTCCGTCCAGTTCTGGCGAGTGCCTGGGTGCTTAAAGCCGTTGATGAGTGGCTTGCACAGGTTGTATCTGGGATGCAGTCAGACGATCCGTCGGAGGCCATTCAATTAGCAGAACAGATTTCTGAGGCCCTTACTTACGTGGGTGAAGCCTTATTGGATTCGGTGGCGCTACAGTCCCGTGTTTCTGCCTTAACAGTATCCGCAAGACGATCTCTTTGGCTTAGGGTTTGGAATGCTGATTCGGACTCAAAGCAGACCTTGACGGCAGTTCCTTTTGAAGGCGAATTTCTCTTTGGATCAGAGTTAAAGAAGATAATTTCAGATACTACGGGAGGAAAGAGCCCTTTCCTTCCGTCTGCTCCTAACAAACCAAAGCCTACAAGATTTCGGTCCTTTCGTACGCAGGGCAGAGGTAACTTCCAGTCCTTTCGACCCTTCTCCAGATTTCCACGGAGGGGATCATTCAGAGGTAGAGGAGCTCAGGCTACTCGCAGACCGGCCAGTAAGCCTGCCGACAAGCCTGAGGCATGACGCTTCGGGCCCTCTGGAGGGATCAATACAGGTTGGGGCTCGTTTACTTCGCTTCAGGGAAGTGTGGCTCCTATCGAAACCAGATCGGTGGATAATAGGGGTCATTTCCAGAGGATATATGTTGGATTTCGAAGAGGCAGTCCCAGCCCGACTATTTGTCACACCTCTCCCAGACGACCCCTCCAGACGTCAAGCTCTCCTTCAGGCAACAGCAACATTATTACAAAATGGAGTAATCCTTCCGGTCCCAGCTCCTCAGAGAGGTCGGGGCTTTTACTCGGGTCTTTTTCTCGTAGACAAACCGGACGGTTCGTTTCGACCCATTCTAAATCTAAAAGCTCTCAATCCGTACCTTTCATCCCAAAAATTCAGGATGGAATCCATTCGCTCCATTATCGCAGCCATGGAGCCAGGGGAATATTTGGCTTCAATAGACATAAAGGACGCATACCTACATGTTCCAATTTGGACAGGACATCAATCCCTTCTGAGATTTGCAGTAGGTCCGTGGCATTTTCAGTTTCGGGCCCTTCCCTTTGGTCTCTCCACGGCTCCCCGGGTGTTTACGAAGGTCCTGGGTCATGTCGTCGCAGTTCTCCGTTGCAAAGGGGTCAACATCACCCCATACTTGGACGACCTGTTGATCAAGGCCCCGTCACCGGAGATTCTCAATCAGAACCTGCGTCTAACGATAGAGACTCTACAGTCGTTCGGGTGGATAATCAATTTTCCAAAGTCGTCTTTACTCCCGTCACAGAAAATGGTTTTTCTGGGTCTTCTATTCGACACCAACAGCCAGAAGGTGTTTCTTCCTACAGACAAGATTCAGGACTTACAAGCCAGAATCAGAACCCTGTTAAAATTGCCGGCAGTATCAGTCCTCAGATGCATGCAGGTACTGGGCAAGATGGTATCCTCATTCGAGGCAGTTCCATACGCCAGATTCCACGCCCGACCTCTTCAAGCTCAGATTCTCCACTGTTGGACTCGGACGGATTCACGTCTCGAACGGCAGTTGATACGCTTGTCGATAAGAACTCGTCAGTCGCTCTACTGGTGGCTTCACAGTCACAATCTGAGGAAGGGTGCGCCGTTCACGGTCTGGTCTTGGATGATGGTAACCACGGACGCAAGCCTCAGCGGTTGGGGAGCAGTGTTCCAGACTCATCATTTACAGGGGCGCTGGAGCAATCAAGAGTCAAAACTACAAATCAACATTCTGGAATTGAGAGCGATCCGGTATGCTCTCATTCGGATTCAGACCATGGTGCAGGGCCATCCAGTTCGGGTGCAATCCGACAATGCCACGGCAGTGGCTTACATCAACAAACAGGGAGGAACTCGCAGCTGGTCCGCAATGAGAGAGGTTGCTCAGATTCTCACGTGGGCGGAGCATTGGATTCCCGTGATTTCAGCAATTCACATTCCGGGAGTCGAAAACTGGGAAGCAGATTTTTTGAGTCGTCACACGATTCATCCGGGAGAATGGGAACTTCACCAGGAAGTGTTTCTTTCTCTAGTGGATCGCTGGGGAATGCCAGACATAGACCTGATGGCGTCACGCCTCAACAAAAAACTTCCGGTTTACGGATCAAGAACTCAGGATCCTCAAGCATTTCTGATCGATGCACTAACAGCTCCGTGGCAATTTCAGCTGGGTTACGTGTTCCCACCAATTCCACTGCTCCCACGTCTACTCCAACGCATTCGGCGAGAAGGCCTTGCAGTAATTCTGGTGGCTCCGGATTGGCCGCGCCGACAGTGGTACACTCTTCTAAGCAGCATGGTCGTCGGAGATCCCTTGCGCCTCCCTCTGCGACCAGATCTTCTTCTTCAAGGACCTTGTCGCCACCCAGATTTAAATCGGCTGGCTTTGACGGCTTGGTTCTTGAATCCAACATTCTGAAGGCAAAGGGCCTTTCTTGTGCGGTTGTTCAGACAATGATTCGGGCTAGAAAGCCGGTGACTTCTGGCATTTACCATAGAGTATGGCGTATTTACATTGCTTGGTGCGAGAAAAGGAACTTGACTCCGCATTTGTTTAGACTTCCTCGCCTGCTCTCCTTTCTCCAGGAGGGTCTTGACAAAGGTTTAAAACTTTCTTCCCTGAAGGGTCAGGTTTCGGCCTTGTCGGTCCTTTTTCAAAAGAAATTAGCAATCATTCCAGAGGTTCAAACATTCCTGCAGGGGGTACTTCGAATTCAACCACCTTTTGTTCCTCCGATTCCTCCCTGGGATTTAAACTTGGTACTTAAGGCTCTTCAAAAGTCTCCATTTGAACCTCTAGAATCTGTGGAACTACGTTATCTAACACAAAAAGTTGTTTTTCTTTTGGCGATTGCCTCAGCTAGACGAGTGTCTGAGTTGGCGGCTCTTTCTTGCAGGCCACCCTTGTTAGTGTTTCATGAAAATCGGGTGGTGCTGCGGACAAAACCTTCATTTCTTCCAAAGGTTGTTTCAGCATTCCATTTAAATCAGGACATCGTTCTTCCAGCTTTTAATCCGTCATCTTCTCAGGGGGAGGATTCCCATTTGGCTCTCTTGGATGTTGTTCGGGCCTTACGTATTTATTTGTCTCGCACGGAGTCTTTCCGTCGTACGGATTCCTTGCTGGTATTGATTGATGCTCCCAAACGAGGTTGGCCTGCCTCTAAGAACACTGTGGCCCGTTGGGTAACTTCGGCCATCAGACAGGCTTACGTGTCCTCAAACGTTTCGGTTCCTGACTCAATTAGGGCTCATTCGACTAGAGCAGTTGGAGCGTCTTGGGCTGTTCGCGGTGGTGCATCTGTTGAGCAACTATGCAGGGCGGCGACCTGGTCGTCAGTCCATACGTTCACAAAGTTTTACCGGTTTCATACTTTTAGTTTGGAGACTGCCTCTGTTGGGCGTCGTATTTTACAGACGGCTATGCCGTCAACGTCTCCCTCCTCTCATTAGCTTGCTTTGGGAAATCCCACAAGTAACGGCGCAGCGTCCCCCAGATGGAGGACAGAGAAATGGGGATTTTTGTTTACTTACCGTAAAATCTCTTTCTCTGAGTCCATCTGGGGGACGCTGCGATCCCTCCCATAGTTTGTCTGGTTTAATTGGTTAATTTTTTATTCTGGTCTATCTCCTTTGGCTTGGCTAAACGTTAACTGAACAGGGCTGAGCAGGAAGGAGATGGGAGGGGTTAGAGGGGGGAGGAGTCAGCTTTTGATAGTTCTGTGCCAATCTCCACTACCACACACCTCTAACCCACAAGTAACGGCGCAGCGTCCCCCAGATGGACTCAGAGAAAGAGATTTTACGGTAAGTAAACAAAAATCCCCATTTTTACAGGCTCGGTTTTTTTGTTGTTTTCTTTTTAAATATATTTTATTGATCAGATCACATTATGATACACTGACCAAAAAGTTCAAGGGATACCTGAATATAATAGAAATGTGATTCATATAATCGGTCTGTAGCTATATTAGCTCAAGAGTGACCAGGCTCAGTTGTTTCTTAAAAGATCTTAAACATTGCATCTATGCAAGGTAATTTCTGTTGCAATCAAGTGTATAGTATTCATTTATGTAGGTTACATATGGCTTTCCTATAGCCTATATTATAGCGCTCGTCTGTTTTAAAAGGAGACACTATATGTTTTTCATCTTGTTTCTAACACTTTGTAATGTCTGTTTTATATAGAAGGCAAAGCCAGACAAAAGCCCCCGGCGCAAAGAGTCCTGTGGCCGTTTCTAAGCCAGAAAAGTGTGAGAAGCTAGATCGCGCAATTAAAATAGACCTTAATACGCGGCCAGAAAAGTCTGAGACAGGAGAGAAGCTAGAGAAGATGGACAGAGTGGAGAGACCTGATAACGCAGAACAAGAGGAGACAGTTGAAAAATTTGAGACCGTTCACCAATCAGAAAGAGCAAATACAGGGGAAGAGCTTGAACAGCAAAGCCTAGCGGTCAGTATAGCAAAGGATGAAGCTAATGGAGATATTGATAAGGAAGAAAAGATTGATGCAGTGGAACAGACTGAGACCTTGCTTCCAAATGAGAAGGAAGAACTTGTTGAGGATGGTGACATTTCTGAGCCATTAGGGATGAAAGATAAAAATGGTCATATGGTTAAGTTTGAGAAGGCTGAGCCAGTGGCCAAGGCAGAAAAGACTGAGCAGATGTCAAAACCAGACAAAACAGAACCAGTGGTCAAGGCTGAGAAAGCGGAGCCGGTGGCAAAACTGGAAAAAACCGACACTGCTGTAAAAACGGATAAGAGTGCCCATGTGGCAAGGCCTGAAAAACAAGAACTCATTTTGAAGCCCGAGAAGGTGCCTCCTGCTGTAAAGCCTGAAAAGTTGGAACCGGGTTTAAAGCCTGAAAAGGTTACCACAGTCAGTAGGCAAGAGAAGACAGAGCGTTCCGCAAAGCCAGAAAAAGGTTCCTCATCTGCAAGACAAGAAAAGGCGGAGCGCATTGTAAAAGCAGAGAAAGGTACGCCAATGGCAAGGCAGGAAAAGACTGAACCGGTTGTAAAACCTGCAGCAGTGATAAGGCAAGAGAAGACTGAAGCTGTGGTAAAAGTAGAAAAAAGTGCAACAGCTAACAAGCATGAAAAGGCTGAACTTGTTAAATCGGAGAAGTTGGAGACTGCTCGAAAGGCGCAAAAAGCTGAATGTACAGAGAAGACCTCTTTACCAGCAGAAAAGTCATTGAAAGACGAGTTACTGGAAGCACCTGAGAAAGAGGACTTGATGAAAAAGACAGAGAAAGCTGAGACACCCAGTCGAGTTGAACAAAATGAAGCAACAAAGAAACCAACTAAGTCAGAACTGATGGAACAAACTATAAAAGTTGAAGCAGTAAAGAGAACCGAGAGACAGTTATCCCAAGACAGAGGAATGAGGCATGATAGAGGGGAAAAATCCTCAAAGGTGGACAAGGCTGCAAAGACCGACCGTTCCGAAAAAACTAGGAAGATGGAGCGTTTGGAGAAACCAAGCAGGGTAGAAAGAGTAGATCGATCCCCTAGGTCACCCAGATCACCCAGGCCAGATAAAATAGATAAAACAAGAGTGGAGAGGCCTGAAAAAACTACTAGGCCTGAGAGATCTTCTAAAACTTCCAGGACAGATAGGGCTTCAAAAATGGACAAGTCAGAGAGACCTGAAAAAATGCCCAAGTTAGAAAGGGTCGAAAAATCCCCAAAGCTTGAAAGAATTGCGAAGAATGACAGAGCTGAGAAAATTGAGAAACCCATGAAAGCTGAAAAAATTGAGAAACCCGTGAGAGCTGAAAAAATTGAGAAACCCTTGAGATCTGAGAAAATTGAGAAACCCATGAGAGCTGAGAAAGTTGAGAAACCTGTGAGAGCTGAGAAAGTTGAAAAACATGCAAGAGTGGAAAAAGTTGAGAAAGTAGAACCACCGCCTCCTAAAGTTGCTCTGAAACCTAAGCAGAAACACGCAAAAGTGAAGGCTGAGCCACCACCAAAGAAGAGGAAAAAATGGCTGAAAGAGGTGGCTTCGTCTTCTGATTCAGACTCTTCCCCTGACCAGCAGAGTGAAGAAGGTAAGTGGAAAAAAGCTTTAATGATCTATATTAAGCTGTAATAAAGGCGCAAAGTATTATAGATTGCATTGGCAGCCTGCTTGCTTAAGCAAGTTGCGGGCTTGGGGTGAACATAATTTCACTATTCTGCAAAGCTCACAATTTAAATGAGGGGTAAGGCAAGCAGTGTCAGTCAGCAAGTGAATGGGTCACATTCCTCTCACACAATGACATTGTCAGTCTGACAAGGATCCCACTGTGACTGCAAAACCTCTGACTCATCTCACTGAAATAGACTGAAGGACACCCAAGGGACAATATAAACTCCAAGGCCCAATAATAGCTTGCACAACACAATTTGCTCCGGAGCTGTTTTAATAAACTTGCACAAGAGGCCTTTCTCTAACGTCCTAAGTGGATGCTGGGGACTCCGTAAGGACCATGGGGAGCCGCTATTCCCCATGGTCCTTACGGAGTCCCCAGCATCCACTACGGACTACGAGAAATAGAATTATCGGTAAGTAAATTCTTATTTTTCCCACCATTAGTCTCTTTAGTAATAACTAGGTGGGTATAGACTCTAAAGGGACAGTATTCTTCAAATAGATGATTTTCCTTATTTAAAAGCTTTCCAGATGAGTTGTGTTAAGTTACACAAACGTCTCCTGGATCAACCCCTAAAAATGCTCAACCTAACATTTACTTTATAGTTTAACGCATATCTAGTCCTACTCTACGCCTTAATCCTAGACCAAATCTGTGCCAAAACATGATATCAGCCATTATCCACAGTCCGAGTCTTAAATGTAATCTCTAACCCTCATAGAGTACTGATTTCCTAACCTCTGCAATCTTAAAATACATCAGAGCCATCCCACATTTTAGTAATTACTAAATGAAACTTTACAAATTGGCGGGATTGGTGGTATAGCACCAGAGTTCCAATTTACCTTCTTCGTGTAGAAGATGGGCATTAGGCAAAGTTAAGAATAAACCAATTAGAAAGTTGCATCAAAACATGTTTTTTTCCAGATGGAAACTTATCCTCTGTGATCATATACTAACTCTAAATGATGCGTGATGTAGGAAACATTTTTTGGGGGGAGATTGGTTGATCAATCAGCTCCTAACTGCCATAATACAGGCTGTGTTTGAAAAATGACTGGTTGGTACTTTTATCTCGCTCCACTTTTATCTCTTTCCATACTTTGTGAGGTAAATAATAGGAATGTAGGCTTCAGTTCACTGTGATTTGGTGACAGCAGTGAGCCACTGCCTATAATCCAGTCCCAAAATTGCTGCTTCCTTTGTGTGTAGGGGAATATGAACGGGATCTTTATTATGTACTTCAGATTTTGCCATTAAATGATTTAGATATTTTGTATAAGACTACATAGAACCTAAAAGGGGTTTCCCAAAACCTGCTCTGCAGCAGTGCACCACAGACTTCAGCAGCTCGCGTCTAGTCGGGAGGCAGTCACTTTACCGCCTGTCGGGATCCCGGCAGTCAGGATACAGACGCCGGAATCCCGACACCAGATGAAATTCCGGCAGTCGGAGTCCCGACCGCCGGCTGGTTACCCCTCTTGGGTGGTGGTCGGTCGCCACCGGCCCGAAGCGTGACGAGCGTACCGAGTCCGTGAGGGGACACGCTGCGTTCGCCACCGGGATCCCGCCTGTCGGGCTCCCGGCATCGGTCTACTGACCGCCGATATCCCGACCACCGGGATCTCGTACTGATCCTGTCTAGTCAGTATGCAGCATGCACTGCTTTCTCTCTTTAATGCAAAGTTGTGTAGCATAGGCCCTGGCTGTAGGTCAGTCCCAGGAACAGCATTAGGTACAGAAAATGTGGTGGTTCCTGAGGACAGACCCCTGCTAAAGCACATCTCAGTGGAAGGCAGCAGGGCGGATTAAGGTTTCTGGGAGCCCCAGGGCAACAAACTTTTGGGGCTCCTATCAATATAACTGTAGGCTGGGGGGGGGGATCTCCTTCTCTTCATCAATAGCCGGGCCGGACGGCAGTAGAAGGATGAACTCTGGAGCATTCTATTATCATCCGAACAGTCCTGGGAGCTGCAGACAGCCTGGAGGGGTGTGTGCTACAGCCTCTCTGCCTTCGGCTCTCCGGCCGCTGCAGCTGCTGCTCGGGAGTGGCGGGGAACGCGGAGTTGAACTGGAGTGCAGACAGTAGATGCTGTTTTGCCGTCCATAAATATACTATTTATGGGGGCCCTCTGTGTGTGGGGGCCCCTGGACTACTTACCTGTCTCCCCCCCTATAATGTGGCCTTGGAAGGCAGGGTTTGATAAAATGTCAATTTAGATGGGAAAGCCTCTTTAATGTACATTGTGGTATGTTGTGAAAAAGTTGTGCATCTTACATTTTGTTTCCAACAGCACCACCTGCTGGCAATTAGAGTGTACTGCCCTAGAGAGGAGTGGGCTGTCTGTATTAGGTGTGGTATAGCTTGTGCTCGCTCCTTTGATCCTTCAAAATGTTCTTTATTTGTTTTTCAGAGCGCGTTCCTGTGGGCCGTGTGTTAAATACAAGAGCCATGAAGGAGATGTACCGAAGCTACATAGAAATGTTGGTCAGCACTGCTCTAGACCCGGATATGATACAGGCATTGGAAGATACTAGTGGTGAGTTGATCACTTAAGATGACATATGTTTTAAAGTGCACTTTTTGCTCATGTACATTGGACAGACCCCCACTTTCTGAGCTGACCCAGAACCCATGCAAACACTGGGAGAACTTACAATATCCACCCAGTGGTCAGAATCGAAACCATGCTAACCACTGGCCTACCATGCCTCTAGATGATGAAAGAACACATTTTTGGTCATCTTCTGGAATCAGATTCCCCCAATTGCCACCAGCTTCAAGATCGATCCAAGTGTTGCCCATTTGGCTACAAATGTAATATATATTTTTTTCTCTTTTAGTACTGTTGATTGGTCAAGGTCAGTTGGGTCATTTTGCTATTTCTTGTGATTACTAATAAATGCCGATGTCAGCCTCAGCTCCGTTACCGACTGCTACATTATCCAGCTGTTACTCAGTGGCTGAGTTGGTGGAGATGGGGCAAATGTTAAATCAAGGGCAGAAACAGACGTGGTAATCTGAACATTTTACTTAGTAAATAGCAGTCCTGCTGAGGCAGTGTGACCCCAGTCATGCTGTATCTCCTATGCTGTCTCACAGTCACAAGGTCACGACAAACTGTCTTCTCTCACTTTCCAGACGAACTTTACCTTCCACCCATGAGGAAAATTGATGGCATTGTAAACGAACATAAGAAGAAGGTTCTGAAAAAGATCTCCCTGAGCTCATCCATTCAGGTATGACCTCACACGCATCCTCTGTAAAATGACACTTTATTATTTAAAGAAAATGGTGGGTGAGGTACTTTATATTAGCCCGTCTTTATGCTCTGGACACCTGCAGCTCCTGTGACGCCCATAAGCATTTTTTGCAGGTTATGTTAAGACCGTTCCTCAGTGTTCTCTTTCTTGGATTTAGCCTGTGAAAAACGATGTGGTAGAACCTTCAATGGAAACCTTAAGCTGGCTACACACTTAGCGATATATCGCCCATTCAGTCGGTGTGTACCCTTGATATGTCTGCTAACAGACATATCGCATCAGCCCTGCAGCACAGTCGATGGCCGATATAGCTACAGATATATAGGCGCATCTGGCTGTGAGTGCTTGATGCAGGGAACGCCGGTGACTGACATCTCAGCTAGGTGGGCACATTTAAATGCCCGCCCGATTGTTAAGTGTAAACAAATTGGGTGTGATTCCACATCAGTCAAAAAAATATCTTAGACCATTACAGAGAGAACCAGCATTCGTAAGATACTGTGACTAACTGTCACCATATAAACCTGCTGGTGGTGCACCAAGGAAAGTCAATATATAGCTAAAGTACAAACAGAGAGAAAAGAGAGGCCTTTGCTGGTTTGGCGCACTCTTCAAAACAAAAAACTTGTAGAACTCGTATAAGTCAGATATTATTATCAAGATAAGGCTTAACTTTTAATCTACTTTGTTAAAATCAACCCCTAGAGGGTTGATTATATTGATGAATATCAGAAAGTTGCGACACGGCGGGGGCAGCGGGAATATCCATACTTAGATACAGATCCTGAATTGGACTACAGTGAGTACACCTCTTTACACAATACAATGCCAAGGTCCGAACCTTGTATAGTCTTACCTAAATGGTCATAAACCGAGTAAGGAAACAGTGTTAAAGAGCTGTGGTCCAATCAATGCTTATTAGCACCAATGGTGCTCAGATGCACTGTGTCATGGTGAAGTGAGCATCGAATTCCTGGGCAGGAGAGTACTTGTTATAACCCATTACTCCCTCCAAGTGGCCTCTGTCAAACCTACAGAGGTCATGCAAACATTACAAATAAGTACCGCATAGATGTATCCTATTAGTGTTGTAAGTCATAAGGGTGCAATAAGGACCCCTCTTCCTTTTTTCGTGTGAATAAAAATATAATTTACAAATTTACCAGAACCAGTATATGTTCTTAACTGTCATTTTTGGCACTTGCTGTGAGACTGTCCTGGGGTCCATGATCTTTGGCTATTTGGTTGGGTTCTACATTCATTCCACTCTTCCACCACTACCACCCAAAGAAGCTAAACTATATATCTAAAAATGGTGGGCACTTGTTGATAAGGGTGGTATTCATGTGACCGGCGGTCAGGAGACCGACGGTCACATGACCTCCACCAACATCCCGCCCCCTCACTATCCCGACTTACAGGGACTATTTCCACTCATGGGTGTCCACGACACCCATAGAGTGGGAATAGAACCCATGGCGACCTGCGGTCGCCACCGAGCTCGCAGCGTGGCGACCGCAGCAAGACCGCAAGGGGCTTGCTGCACTCGCCACACCCCCCGCCCCTCCCCCCCGAGATCACGGCGTCTGTATGCTGACGGGCAGTCTCCTGACCGCCGGTCAGCCATACCACACCCGTTGATAACACCGTAGACCATGAGTATTATGCCTACACTAGTAGAAAAGCTGTTCCAAAATTCCATAAACTATGGGATTTGTGGTCTCAGTTTCCCCCTTGGTTTCCAGAGGCCTGTTTGTGAGATCTCCCTGTAATACCCCAATCCTGTCTCCTCCTCTCTCTCCCTATTTTTTATTTGTTTTGTTACCTCCATAGTGTTCATACTACCACCCTGCACCTGTCACAACCCATGATGTTCCTCTTTCCTGCCTGGAGTGTTGCTATCTGCTCTGGTGCTTCTAGCACACTCTGGTCTGTATTTCTGCACTGAGTTACAGACCAGAGTGTGCTAGAAGCATCAGAGCAGATGGATGTGAAATAATTTAATTTTAAAACCATAAACCCAATCCCTGGAATCCTGGGATTGATAATTTTTTCAATCCTGAGTGCTGGTATTGAAAAAAACGTCCCAGGATTGGCCTCCCTAGTGCCACACAGTGAAGGTGAAAATGAAACGTGTGCAATATCAGATATAACCTATAAGAAAATAAAAAGCATATTAAAAGGAGTCTGCGGTGATCTAAAAACATAAGGCTACAGGACAGATGGTGCAACACAGGCCATGGTACTCCGAGACGTCTACCTCTTACAGTGTTAGTGGTAAAGGGGGGGCACAGTTACTATTGTCTTAGTACATACACTGTCCACGTACCACAAATGGACATACAAATATGACCTTGCTTGTTTTGCTCCATTTTTTTGTATTGCGCACGGAGATGTATTTTAAATGTTTAACCTCTCTCCACCTGCAGGAGGCACTTCACACGTTTCCGCAGCTAAATAGTGATTCAGGGGACTCTATTGTCAGGATAAAACCTTGTGGGGAGCCCTACAACAGAAAAACTCTCAACAAGTTAAAAAAGAATGTAGCCAAGCCACAGGTAAGATGAAATCTCGGGGTGGTCTTCTGTTTGCCGGCGGTCGGGCTCCCGGCGCTCAGTATTCCGGCGTCGGGAGCCCGACAGCCGGAATACCGACAATTATTTTCCCTCGTGGGGGTCCACGACCCCCATAGAGGGAGAATAAAATAGTGTGGCGCGCGTAGCGTGGCGAGCGCAGCGAGCCCGCAAGGGGCTCATTTGCGCTCGCCAAGCTGTCGGTAAGCCGGCGGTCGGGCTCCCGGCGCCGGGATGCTGGTCGCCGGGAGCCCGACCACCGGCCAGCCGTAGTGAACCCGAAATCTCGGACCCATCATATTTCCTTCAGAAAGTCTGCATCCTTTTAGTGGGTTTATATAGTTTATAGTCTCTGGAGTCAGTTCCTTCTTACTGCCTAGTGCTGACCGCTTTTCAATCTGTGTGATACACTTGGACTGGCCTCTGGATAGACACTAATAGCAATAGTGTCACCTGCCATAGGTGTGAAAAACCTTTATGCTGTCAGACATATGACTGAAATAGTTTTTGGTTGTTTTTTTTTACAAGTCCTTACATTTTGTATTGATACAATTTTTGTTTAGTGTAGCCATTACTGAAGCCATTTATTTACAATTTTGCAGCAATTAACTTTGCATTGTTTAGTCAATTTATAGCCTGCTGCCTGATACCAGTACCTCAGTTTGCCTCCTTTTATAGGCTTGCTTCTGCCACCTTCAGGCTGCTAGAAGTATTACACTAAACCCATTCTAAAGAGGTGTCACCAGAAAATTTAATTATTTGTTAACAAAAAAAAACCCTGTATTTTTCTAAAACAAACGGAGAATTTTCTTAAAATCACTATTAAAGTCTGGGTATGTCACGGTCTGTAAAATTAAATTGAAGATCGTTGATATTTTTTGTGTGCGTATTTTATTTCTCTACTGCATTATTGTATTCTCCCTAGTCAGTGACTACTTATGAATGGTTGCATTTTTGATTAATTCAGTGTCGTTGTTGTCATTTTTCTTTAGGAATTTAAGGTGGATGCTGAGAAATCACTTTATTACTCCCTGTACCATTCCTTGCATCACTACAAGTACCACATCTTCCTACGTTGCAAGCAAGAGGTAAGTTGGAAACTGCTACAACACCCAGTGACAAAAGTTTATGTAGTCCCTTACCGTGCTGAATTACCATTTGGTAAATATAGGATTTAAGCATGGTGGAACATCTTTTTTATTTATCATTGAACCTTTCCATGTTTCCCATATGTTGTTGCCATAATTTCCTAAACAAATAAAAAAAAATTGCATGTCACCAAAATTCCACTCATACACTCGTGTGAATAATCACATAGGACTTAGTGGGGTTTTTTTTTTTTATTAATACAACATAATGTTGTGGGAAGCTAAGTGTAACTTAATGGGCGGTACGTAATGATGCCCGAGTTCAGCGCTGGTGTGGGATGCCGGCCGAACACTAACCTTTTTTTAAAGGGGCAGTCACTTACAAGGCAAATCCATGCCTTGTCAGTGATTGCCCCTTTAAAAAAAAGTCAGAGTTCGTCCGGCATCCCGCATGGCCGGCGAAGTCGGGCGTTATTATATCCAGCCCAACATCTTTAATTTACAAGATGTTTCTTTTATATATTTAAAAAAATTGGTGGAGATCACTTAGTCAGCTGTAATGGACTCAATCGTACATCGTGG
The DNA here is from genome assembly GCF_028390025.1 of Pseudophryne corroboree. Classification (NCBI taxonomy): domain Eukaryota; kingdom Metazoa; phylum Chordata; class Amphibia; order Anura; family Myobatrachidae; genus Pseudophryne; species Pseudophryne corroboree. Next base: position 86,100,609 of record NC_086453.1, on the reverse strand, counting down.
GCTATTGAAGTTGGGTGAAGGTTTTTTATTTGGAAAGTGTTTATTATAAGGATGTTAGTATACAGAAACTGGAACAGTCACACCCCTTGGTCAAACAAAAATGAGAGTAACAATTAAATAATACATAAAACAAAAATAGTACATTTCAGTGACATACATAGCAATTTTTTTTTATTTTTATATTTATTTTTGTATATGAAAATTTATATTTTATTATATTTGAGTATTATTTGAGCAGAATTTGTCTGCCCTATCTGGAATTACATATCCGTATTTTGTAATATGGTTCAGAATTTGTTCGGAACCACAGCAACAAATCTGTAATTAGCTTTGGTTTATATAATGCAAGTAAGATAATAAAAGCATGTGTCTGATTGGTTTTTTTTTAAGCTTTGCTTCATTGTGCAATATTAGCAATAGAGGTCTAAAATCACCTCCACGATTAATATATACACATTTTAATTAAAGACATATCAGTGCTCTTGAGAAGCATTTTATCATAAGTCCAGAGTAATACTGATGTTAGCTGCTTTTTAGTGTCATTTATTTATTTACGTTAATATGTCTTTTTTTATATTATTACACATATTTTTTTTATATGTTATATTGCTGCAAATTCTAGCTTTTGTTTTAATATTTTTTTTTTACTTATGGAATTGTAAGGTAGGCAAGTAGTTAAAACTTTTGATATAAAGGGGCATTTCAATAATGGGAAGCCCATCACGTATTATAAATACTACTCTTTGGTAAATATAAAATGACATGCGCCGAGAATTTACTGTTGTATTGAGTACAGTTTTCAAAAATAAGATGGGTTTTGTCATGGACCAAACATTTCAGGCACTATATACACCTACAGATCAGTCTGAATCTTATTACTGTCGCCCCTTCCTTTCCGCAGACCAACGCCATAGAAGAACAGAACGATGACCTGGGGCAAGAAGAGGTCGTTCAGCAGTGCATGAGGAACCAACCGTGGCTCGAAAAACTCTTCGATTCCTTCATTGACCTACTCACACAAGCGCAGAACAAGTGCGCGTGACCAGGCCACGTGACGCTTATCAGAGTAGACGAAACAGAAAGAAAACCTGTTCACGTGGATTCTAATCACAAGCTGAAAACTAGTGACTCAAAAGATGAGAGGGGAGGGAGACATACCAGGCAGGAAATGCAAAGGAATTGCAAAGTATTCTTCCCTGGACTTTGTTGCCACAGCAACGAGCTATAAGGGGAATAAGATGACGTAAGTTTTGCAGGCCTCAACTAGACTTTCAGGCCTCGGGCTTCTAGCAGTGAAGCTTCTGATAGTGAAACATGGTGATCCTCTCTTTCTCTTGACTTCTGTCTTCTTCCTCTGTTCTTTACCTTTTCTCTCCAGCAGAGATGGGTTTTTGCTCAATGTACGTTGTTTTATTTTCCTTTAGCTCCTCATGCCATACCCATCAATACAGTACAAAGGATTATAGGCCTTGCCTTCTGCTCAGACCTGCTTCCAATGACTGACCTATTCTGACAGAAGCAGGCAGGCTGGCATTTCGGCCCTTATTATTTATTGGGAAGCATGCGTGTATGTGTTGTGCGTGTGTAAGAGTCAGAATATTTTGTCGGCTGGGGCAATGGGCATTTTAGATTTTTGGATTAACAAATCTTTTCAGCGATGAGGGTAACATGCCACAAAATGTCAGATGATCCCATTTCAGGGCCGATTTCAGTTTGGCCACACACTAAATTTCTTTCTGGAAAGAAAAGCATTGGAGATTTTATTTTCTAAAACCTTATGTCACAGCCTGTGTATTGGCTTTGTGTCTGCAAATATTTTGTCTCTTGCTAAGCATATCTTTTCACCTATTGGATACTAACTTTTGACCCAAAAGACACCATTCCACAAAAAGTTTTTTTTTTTCGTTTAACTTTTTGACAGAAAGTCAGGAGATATTTAAGTGAGATTTGCTAAATATGGCGAGTCTGGGCAAAAAGGCGAAATTATATATCTGGCAAAATAGATATACTGACAAAAAGGTCCCATTTGTTGCCAATGGTTGTAGCAAAATCCGGGAGAGTTCCTGCTGCTTCATTTTAGGAATAAAGTACAGGGTAGAAATATACCTACAACTATTCTCTCCAAAGATATCCAATAAATTGGAAAAGATAACAAATGGTACCATACCTGTGTGCTGCAGTATTAGTTATCAGAAGCTTTATAGCCTCTTGCCAACAAAGTAATAAAGGTTTGTTAATCCAATATCAAAGAGCAATGTTTTTTATTTTTTGGAGTCAACCTACCTGTTCCTTCAGTGTACTTCATGTTGCGGGATTATTTTATGTCCTGTTACATCCCTTGACATAAAAATGGTATTATCTACATTTTATAGATGTTTTTGTTTTTTTTTTGTTTTAATTTGTTTTTTTTTAAATCTGGGAGGAGATGTAGAGTGGCTTTTGTGGTGGTGTTAAGCTTCTATGCTACTGGAAGTTTGTACACAAAAAAAAAAACCTATTGTAAGTATTTTATGCTAAATTTTGCTGCCGTGTCTCACTGCAAAAACATTACCAGCCCTTCCATTAGCATAGAGGCTAACGAGTCATTTCACTCTCCCCATCATCAGTTTATGCTCTTAAAGCTTCCCAATCATTACAGAACCCTGACCTGTTTTATTTGAAGATATTATTCATAACAAGACACAAATGTTGTTTTTTATTTTCTTTTACATCATGTCGAAAATTGGGTCTCTTAATTTTTTAAATTTTTTTTCTGATATGAGGGCGTGGAGTGCACAGCTCTTGAAACTGAAAAGTTGAGAAAAAATAATAATAAAAAAAAAAAGCTAGATATTTTTTTAAAAGTCATGGTTCTAACTTTATTTAAACATTAATACATAGTAATTGTATCCCTTTTTTATTACGTTGCTTAGAGGACAATTTAACATCATTATTTTCCCAGTATGTTGGAAGGATGAAATTATCGGGGAGATAAACTGTTTGTGTGTGGTTTTTTTTCTTTTTCTTTTTTTTTTTCTTTTTCTTTTTTTAATTGCTGTAAATATTGTATAGGAGAAAAATCTATGTACAATATTGTATTTGACTATATCTAATTGATAATGATGATGTTGCCTAGATGTGAAGTGTTCAGTTTAACTGGACTTGAATTAGTATTTTGCTCAGAAAAATAAACTTAGAACAGAGAGAAAAATAAAAAAAATGGGGTATTCTTAAGCAACGACCTCTTATACCGTTTCACATTTAACATTTTTTTTCCAACCTCTGCCTATTTACTTTTTTTCCCCTATCTACCTGAAATGTTTTGGGGAAAGACATCGGAAAGCCTTTTAGAAGAGTGTAAGTTTCTCGAGCCTGCACCTGGCTCTTTATTTTTGACTGTTGTCAAAACGGTTTGTTTCTAAAAACCGTCTGTTGCCAGTATCCAGTGCCGGAGACAACACACTGTTTAATACTTTTTGATATAGAAAAGTTGACTACTTTGCCCTGACTTGATAAATTTATTTTGCAGTAAATTCTGTAGACTTCTGTGACTGTACATTACTTTTATGAAACTGCATCTTATATCTATCAGGTTTGCAGATATGGCTTTCTGAAAATTGATTTTGGTGCTATGCTTTTAACTGTATCAAGCAGTCCATGCGGTTGACCCAGGATCTTGGTTTGCTAGACAGAACTTTTAACGCAACTCATCCCAATGTACCAGTAATGTAGGGCATAAAATGAATGATGAAACTTTTATTATTATTCACTTAGAAGTAAATTGCATATTATGGTGGCTCCCATGCCTATGGCATTTCGGAATTCTTTGGTACAGTCATATGCGTAAAACACTGTAGCTCCAACACATTATTATTATTATTTAATTTTTTTTAATCCCTACATGCTATACATAATGGCAATTTTTTTTAAATGTGCATTGACTACAAACATTGCAAATTCCATAAAAAATAAAAAATTTCAATATTTCTTTAAAATGAAAGATGCTGAAATGAATGTAAGTTAGTGAAGCTCTCTCTGTCTACAGACAGTTCTGTAAAGTGCAGTTTTTGAAATTACTTCGTAGGACAAGATGTGGTTGTGTTGGAATGACAATGTCAGAACAGAATGGCCCACACAAGGACCTATGTGGTTGTTAGGTTGTTTTGTGGTTATTCTTAATACAATCTTCAAAATATCATTATTTGTTGGGGTGTCGAAAAAAACCTCTGTATTTTATAAAAAAAAAGACCGTATTTTTGTTTCATGTTGACTGCAATACATTTCCTGTAATGGCATTGCATAAGAACAGAACTTCACACCTCTCTCGTTTCAGGGTTCCATGTCTGTTAAAGGCCATATTTCATTTACTAGTCCCAGGCTGTGAACGTTTAATTCAAATATTTGGCCAAACCTTAAAAAGCCTTCACAGCATACGTCTTGCATTGTGAGGAATTGAAGTGATCTATTGTATTATATACTAGTTACCAGTCCGTCAAAGTGACGGAACAATATAACAGTAATGTCAGCACCAGCGGCTGTGCATGTTTTAATGGAGCAACACTGGCTTTGCTCTATCAGGCGCCAACTAGTGGCCGCAAGTGCGCAAAACACTTGACTTCTCCCCAGAGCAGCATTATCCTTTTATTATATAGGATGGCATAAAATTTCCCAATAGCTCGTATTTTCTCTCTCACTCTGTATGTTCTCAAAAACTCTACATTCTCTTTTCAAGTGTATTCCTTTTTTAGACCTTTCCATTAGGTAATTAAAGGCATTCTAATTTGTTTGTATAGATTTCTGTACGTTCTATGGGCCTAATTCAGATCTGTTCGCTTGCTAGCTATTTTTTGCAGAGCTGCGATCAGATAGTCGCTGCCTATAGGGGAGTGTATTTTCTCTATCGTCCTAGTGGATGCTGGGGTTCCTGAAAGGACCATGGGGAATAGCGGCTCCGCAGGAGACAGGGCACAAAAAGTAAAGCTTTTCCAGATCAGGTGGTGTGCACTGGCTCCTCCCCCTATGACCCTCCTCCAGACTCCAGTTAGATTTTTGTGCCCGGCCGAGAAGGGTGCAATCTAGGTGGCTCTCCTAAAGAGCTGCTTAGAGAAAGTTTAGCTTAGGTTTTTTATTTTACAGTGAGTCCTGCTGGCAACAGGATCACTGCAACGAGGGACTGAGGGGAGAAGAAGTGAACTCACCTGCGTGCAGGATGGATTGGCTTCTTGGCTACTGGACATTAGCTCCAGAGGGACGATCACAGGTACAGCCTGGATGGTCACCGGAGCCGCGCCGCCGGCCCCCTTGCAGATGCTGAAGTTAGAAGAGGTCCAGAATCGGCGGCTGAAGACTCTGACAGTCTTCTAAAGGTAGCGCACAGCACTGCAGCTGTGCGCCATTTTCCTCTCAGCACACTTCACACGCTGTCACTGAGGGTGCAGGGCGCTGGGGGGGGGCGCCCTGGGAGGCAAATGTAAACCTATATACTGGCTAAAAATACCTCACATATAGCCCCCAGAGGCTATATGGAGATATTTAACCCCTGCCAAACTTCACTAAAGAGCGGGAGACGAGCCCGCCGTAAAAGGGGCGGGGCCTATCTCCTCAGCACACAGCGCCATTTTTTCTCTCACAGAAAGGCTGGAGAGAAGGCTCCCAGGCTCTCCCCTGCACTGCACTACAGAAACAGGGTTTAAACAGAGAGGGGGGGCACAAATTGGCGATATAAATATATATATAAAGATGCTATTAGGGAGAAACACTTATATAAGGTTGTCCCTATGTAATTATAGCGTTTTTTGGTGTGTGCTGGCAAACTCTCCCTCTGTCTCTCCAAAGGGCTAGTGGGGTCCTGTCCTCTGTCAGAGCATTCCAGGTGTGTGTGCTGTGTGTCGGTACGTGTGTGTCGACATGTATGAGGACGATGCTGGAGGAGGCGGAGAAATTGCCTGTAATGGTGATGTCACTCTCTAGGGAGTCGACACCGGAATGGATGGCTTATTTAGGGAATTACGTGAGAATGTCAACACGCTGCAAGGTCGGTTGACGACATGAGACGGCCGACAAACAATTAGTAACGGTCCAGGCGTCTCAGAAACACCGTCAGGGTTTTTTTTATAAAAAACGCCCATTTACCTCAGTCGGTCGACACAGACACAGACACGGACACTGAATCCAGTGTCGACGGTGAATAAACAAACGTATTCCTCATTAGGGCCACACGTTAAGGGCAATGAAGGAGCTGTTACATATTTCTGATACTACAAGTACCACAGAAAAGGGTATTATGTGGAAGTGAAAAAACTACCTGTAGTTTTTCCTGAATCAGATAAAAAATAAAATGAAGTGTGTGATGATGCGTGGGTTTACCCCGATAGCAAATATTGGCGTTATACCTTTTCCCGCCAGAAGTTAGGGCGCGTTGGGAAACACCCATTAGGGTGGATAAGGCGCTCACACACTTATCAAGTGGCGTTACCGTCTCCAAATACGGCCGCCCTCAAGGAGCCAGCTGATAGGCAGCTGGAAAAATATCCTAAAAAGTATATACACACAGACGGTGGTTATACTGCGACCAGCGATCGCCATCAGCCTGGAGATGCAGTGCTGGGTTGGCTTGGTCGAATTCCCTGACTAAAAATATTTTATTGATATAGAGCATTTAATAGGATGCATTCTATATGTATGTATGCGAGATGCACAGAGGGATATTTGCACTCTGGCATCAAGATAAGTGCGTTGTCCATATCTCCCAGAAGATGTCATGGACACGACAGTGGTCAGGTGATACAGATCCCATACGGCACATGGAAGTATTGCCGTATAAAGGGAAGGAGTTATTTGGGGTCGGTCCGTCGGACCTGGGGGCCACGGCCACAGCTGGGAAATCCAACCTTTTTACCCCAAGTTACATCTCAGCAGAAAAAGACACTGTCTTTTCAGCCTCAATCCTTCCGTTCCCATGTGGGCAAGCGGGCAAAAGGCCAGTCATATCTGCCCAGACATAGAGGAAAGGGAAGTAGACTGCAGCAGGCAGCCCCTTCCCAGGAAAAGAAGCCCTCCACCAGTGGGGGGGGTAGTCTCAAGAGTCTCAGCGCGCAGTGGGATCACTCGCAAGTTGACCCCTAGATCATACAAGTATTATCCCAGGGGTACAGATTGGAGAGTCGAGACATTTTTTCCTCGCAGGTTCCTGAAGCCTGCTTTACCAACGGCTCCCTCCGACAAGGAGGCAGTATTGGGAAAAAATTCACAAGCTGTATTTCCAGCAGGTGATAATCAAAGTACCCCTCCTACAACAAGGAAAAGGGTATTAGTCCTCCACACTATATTGTGGTACTGAAGCCAGACGGCTTGGTGAGACATAGTCTAAATCTGAAATCTTTGAACACTTACATAAAAAGGTTCAAATCAAGATGGAGTCACTCAGAGCAGTGATAGAGAACCGGAAAAAAGGGGACTATATGGTGTCCCTGGACAGCAAGGATTACCTCCATGTCCAAATTTGCCCTTCTCAACAAGGGTACCTCTGGTTCGTGATACAGAACTGTCAATATCAGTTTCAGACGCTGCCGTTGAATTATCCACGGCACCCCGGGCCTTTACCAAGGTAATGGCCGAAAAGATGATTCTTAAAAGAAGAAAGGCATCTAAATTATCCCTTACTTGGACGATATCCTGAAAGGGACAAGTTTCCAGAGAACAGTTGGAGGTCGGAAAAGAACTATCTAAAGTAGTTCTACGACAGCACGAGTGGATTCTAAATATTCCAAAAATCGCAGCTGTTTTCCGATGATACGTCTGCTGTTCCTAGGAATGATTCTGGGCATAGTCCAGAAAGAGGTATTTCTCCTGGAGGGGAAAGCCAGGGAGTTATCCGACCTAGTCAGAAACCTCCTAAATCCAGGCCAAGTATCAGTGCATCAATGCACAGGAGTCCTGGGAAAAATGGTGGCTTCTTACGAAGCGATTCCATTCGGCAGATCTCACGCAAAAACTTTTCAGGGGGATTTGCTGGACGAATGGTCCGGATCGCATCTTCAGATGCATCAGCGGATAACCCTGTCTCCAAGGACAAGGGTGTCTCTTCTGTGGGGGCTGCAGAGTGCTCATCTTCTAGAGGGCAGCACATTCAGCATTCAGGACTGTGTTCTGGTGACCACGGATGCCAGCCTGAGAGGCTGGGGAACAGTCACACAAGGAAGAAATTTCCAAGGAAGTGTGGTCAAGTCTGGAGATTTCTCTCCACATGAATATACTGGAGCTAAGGGCAATTTACGATGCTCTGAGCCTAGGAAGACCTCTGCTTCAAAGTCAACCGGTGCTGATCCAGTAGGACATCATCATGGCAGTCGCCCACGTAAACAGACGGGGCGGCACAAGAAGCAGGAGGGCAATGACAGCAAGGATTCTTCGCTGGGCGAAAGATCATGTGATAACACTGTCAGCAGTGTTCATTCCGGGAGTGGACAACTAGGAAGATTTCCTCAGCATAAATGAATTCCACCCGGAAAAGTGGGAACTTCATCTGGAAGTTTCCACATGTTTGTAAACCGTTGGGAAAGACCAAAGGTGGTTATGATGGCGTCCCACATGAAGCGCCAGGTCTAGAGACCCTCAGGCAATAGCTGGGACGCTCTGGTAACACCGTGGGTGTACCAGTCAGTGTATGTGTTCCCTCCTCTGCCTTTCATACCCAGTGTATGGAGAATGATAGGAAGGAGAGGAGTAAGAACTATACTCGGGGTTCCGGTTTGGGCCAAGAAGAACTTGGTACCCGGAACTTCAAGAGATACTAGAAAGGATCTTGATTCAGCAAGAATCATGTCTGTTCCATGACTTACCGCAGCTGCGTTGACGCCAGGGCGGGTGAACGCCGGATCCTAAGGGAAAAAGGCATTCCGGAAGAGGTCATCCCTACCCTGGTCAGAGCCAGGAAGGAGGTGACCGCACAACATTATCACCGCTTAGGTGAAAATATGTTCCATGGTGTGAGGCCAGGAAGGCTCCACGGAAGAATTTCAACTAGGTTAATTCCTACATTTCCTGCAAGCAGGAGTGTATATGGGTCTCAAATTGGGGTCCATTAAGGTTCAAATTTCGACCGGTCGATTTTCTTCCAGAAAGAAATTGGCTTCAGTTCCTGAAGTCCAGAAGTTGTTAAGGGAGTACTGCATATACAACCCCTTTTTGATGTCTCCAGTGGCACTGGGCGATCTCAACGTAGTTTGGGATTCCTAAAATCACATTGTTTTAAACAACTCAAATCTGTGGATTTGATATATCTCACATGGAAAGTGACCATGCTGTTGGTCCTGGCCTCGGCCAGGCGAGTGTCAGAATTGGCGGCTTTATCTCACAAAGCCATATCTGATTGTCCATTCGGACAGAGCAAAGCTGTGGACTCGTCCCCAGTTTCTCCCTAAGGTGGTGTCAGCGTTTCACCTGAACCAGCTTATTGTGGTGCCTGCGGCTACTAGGGACTTGGAGGACTCCAAGTTGCTGGATGTTGTCAGGACCCTGAAAATATAGTTTCCAGGTCGGCTGGAGTCAGGAAATCTGACTTGCTGTTTATCCTGTATGCACCCAACAAGCTGGGTGCTCCTGCTTCTAAGCAGACTATTGCTCGTTGGATTTGTAGTACAATTCAGCTTGCACATTCTGTGGCAGGCTTGCCACAGCAAAAAATATGTAAATGCCCATTCCACAAGGAAGGTGGGCTCATCTTGGGCGGCTGCCCGAGGGGTCTCGGCATTACAACTCTGCCGAGCAGCTACGTGGTCGGGGGAGAACACGTTTGTAAAATTTTACAAATTTGATACCCTGGCAAAAGGAGGACCTGGAGTTCTCTCATTCGGTGCTGCAGAGTCATCCGCACTCTCCCGCCCGTTTGGGAGCTTTGGTATAATCCCCATGGTCCTTTCAGGAACCCCAGCATCCACTAGGACGATAGAGAAAATAAGAATTTACTTACCGATAATTCTATTTCTCGGAGTCCGTAGTGGATGCTGGGCGCCCATCCCAAGTGCGGATTATTCTGCAATACTTGTACATAGTTATTGTTACAAAAATCGGGTTATTGTTGTAGGAAGCCGTCTTTCAGAGGCTCCTTTTGTTATCATACTGTTAACTGGGTTTAGATCACAAGTTGTACGGTGTGATTGGTGTGGCTGGTATGAGTCTTACCCGGGATTCAAAATCCTTCCTTATTGTGTACGCTCGTCCGGGCACAGTACCTAACTGGAGTCTGGAGGAGGGTCATAGGGGGAGGAGCCAGTGCACACCACCTGATCTGGAAAAGCTTTACTTTTTGTGCCCTGTCTCCTGCGGAGCCGCTATTCCCCATGGTCCTTTCAGGAACCCCAGCATCCACTACGGACTCCGAGAAATAGAATTATCGGTAAGTAAATTCTTATTTTAGCTGTGTAAGTATGCGATCGCATGTGCAGCCGCCCTGTAGGTCTGACCTTACTCAGCCGCTGCGATCACTTCAGCCTGTTCAAGGCCGGAATTTACATCAGACACCCGCCCTGCAAACGCTTGGACACGCCTGCGTTTTTCCAGACACTCCCTGAAAACGGTCAGTTGCCACCCACAAACGCCCTCTTCCTGTCAATCTCCTTGCACAGGGACAATCAGCTTTGTACCCGTACGACGCGCCTGCGCATTGCAGTGTATACGCATGCGCAGTAGTGCCCTGATCGCTGCGCAGCAAAAAACGCTAGCGAGCGAACCAATCTGCATTAGGCCCTCTGATATTTGAAAGGGCAATGCTATTTGTAGCCGTGTCTTGTTCTTTTAAATTTCAAGCATAAACATGATCAGAAGCGCAAGGTTTTAAAACGCGATGCTTCGTAGGTAACCCTAAAGATATTCTCTTTTGGTGTGTGCTAAAAACTCCAATTTCTTTCCCTACTAAAGGTAGAATTACTCTATTTGCTGTCATTGCTATAATTGTCAGAGTCTGGTTGCTACGGACTACAGCCAGCACTTTCACAATTTATAGTCATCATGTCCAATTATGTTCAGACCTATAGGGCCTGGCTAAGCGGTGAATGGAAATCAGCCATAGATGTTTTTGCTTTGTGTGCACCGTAATGAGTGTGCCTAATCGGCAATATGCAGATTTATAACCATCTTTGATGTTCCTAAGCTGATCTGCTACTAGTCACCTTCATCAGTGCACACTAGACCTATACTTGGCTTAATGTATACGCCTGGAAACAGAATACTTATCCTTGCTGCCATCTCCGCATAATGGGCCGGATTCAGCCTATTACGGTAATGCAGCAGGTGGCGTCACGCCTCCTGCTGCACTACTGATCCAAGCTACGTCCTAGAACACAGCATCAGATCATCTGCAACACCATTGGCTGGCTGCCCGCCGCTGATACAACAAACAGGCCAGGAAATCTCCATCCACTGACAGAGATCCTGAGCTCGGCCCTCCCCCAAAATGGGAGGACAATCCGAAGCCAATCTGCATCCCACGTCACAGTACGGGTCCGGCGTATGCACAAAGTGCCGAACATTGGTGCTTTGCGGCATGTGCCGCACTAATGTCGGGACCTGAATCCGTCCCAACTTGCCCTCACTGACCTTTTCTCATATGGGAATGCCCATTTACTCCTCTCAGACAAAGGGGGACATTTACTAAGCGGTGATAAGAGCAGTGAAGTGAGCCAGTGGAGAAATTGCCCTATCAACCAATCAGCAGCTCTTTATAGTATGCAAATTATAGATGTTACTTCAGTGCTGATTGGTTGCCATGGGCACTGCTCCACTGGCTCACTTCTCCACTCTAATCACAACTTAGTAAATGTCCCCCAAAGAACGGAGGTAACAATAATGTGTAGTTGCAGTTGCTTTGTTTCGGAGCATGAAAACACAGATGATAGGTTTAGCAGAAGGGCTTATGATCAAAACATAGCACAAATTATATATTGATTTTATTAAGATATATCAACTTGTATCCCCCAGAACATCACTGTTCCTCCATGCCGAGCTTGTTTTTGCACCAATATTTTGCAGAATGTTACCCTGTTCCAGTTACAGTTAGAAATCTACCTATTGACCTAGCATACAGTACATCCAAATTCTTAAATCTTCCTTCCAATCCTTCTCCATAGCTGCACTACATGAGAACAGATTTGCATTGCATGGTGGGATTATTTTTGTTTGCTGTATGTTTTTGTTTTTCTTTATTTGAAATGTTTTTTGTACAACCAGCAAGGAAATGCATTGGAATGTTCCCTAGGTTCTGTTCACCTCACATCTACTGCAGTAGGTAGATGGTTAGTAGCACTTTAGTACCAATGTTTGCTAGTTTTTTTTTTTTTTTTCCTGTTTCTAAAAGCCAGCTATGGATGTAAATATATTTTAAAAAAGTGTTGTTATATTCTCTTTTACTTGGCAATTTTCATAAGGTAATAAAAATATCTTATCACTTCCTCTCAGTGAATAATATGAAGAGGCTCAGTAGCCACAAATAGAGTATGTATATGGAAATGCTTGGTGTCCGGTGTTTGTTACCCTGGATCTCTGTAGCATCAGGTCATGACTGGTGGTGAGACAGTGTACAGCTACATTTGCTGTGGTAAAAACGTGTTAGAAAACGTAATTTCTAGCTATATATGGTCACTCATAAATTACGTAATAATCAGTGTCATTATATCTAGTGTAGGCTAGCTTTGAATGTATGTTTGCGACCATTAATAAATTGCCTACAGACAGCGGGGTTGGGCACTTCGTGGGCTGAACCAGAATTCATCAGGATGCAGCCTGTCCATCTCACTAGGAATCAGTGACCTCAGCCTCCACTCTGTTCTGGCTCATTTCCAATCCGTCTTGGATTTTTCTGCTGAAGATTAGTTGATTCTGTCATACAAATAAACACACGGGAGGGTCCCAATCTTACTTTGGAGAGAATACTGGATGATATTTATAGAGGGGTGCATTTGTTTTACCTGAATTCTAGGGGGAGAAGGGTAATCGCAAATTAAAAAGTTATGCAATTAACATGGTCACTTTACTGTATCCTTTGAGATTTAGTTATTTTTGCTGATTTGGATTATTGGTTCAATGTTTTGGTTACCGGTTGCAATGGAAATGAATTGCAAACTAAATCAATGGGTATTTCAGTTGAATGCACAAAATAGGCTTTTTTTCTGCTGGTATTCTGTTCAGATTGTCTGTAATATGTAATGCTGGCCATACATTAGTATGACCAGCGTAAGATCCGATTTCACAGCTAATTTCCCTTCACTCCCCCTGGGAGCCCCTGGCACACTACTTGTTATTTTTTTTACATACGATGAGGCATACGATCTATCGTATGACTGTATGCCTCACCTTAATCACGTGATTACTAAAAACCAAAAAAAAGTAATTCAAAAGGACGCTGATCATATGCACCATCCTACGATGCATCGTATGTGCATACGATTACAACCGATAATATGGCCTGCACATATGATCTGAGGATGCGACATTTGACCCACGAGGCAGTGCATCGCATTGTTACCGTATGCAAAACACATACGATGTGCATACGATGCATCGTAAAATGCGGCAAAATCGTATATTCATATACAAGATCGCTCTAGTTTACAGCCAGCAATAAGGCTCAGAAAATATATTATGGGTGGACTCTTTTTCATATCAGAAATGTTATTGCTGCCAGGCGTGTAATAATAATATAATAATCATGGCCTTTTCCACAAGTTGCTCAGCTGATTTGGTTGCTATGGGCTACAGCGTATCATTGCCCCCTCTTAAACTGTAATATAATAATGTGTTATACTATAGACGGCACTACTGAGGAAGCCGCATAAAAACCAACAAGTTTTTTTTTTTGATAGCTGCTTTTTTTCCTTTGTTTTTATTTTGTTTTTGTTATTCTCTGTGCACAATTCCAATTTGCCGACTTAATTTCTTTATGTCCTTTGCAGTGTATTAAATTCTGTCCCTTTGTTTTGCTGTGTATAAAATAGGGATGACAGACCTGTCACCTGTGATGTCAAGTGAGAGAGGACACGTTTTGCAATGCCATGGGTCAACCTGGCAAAACATGGGGTGTGTGGTGATCAGTTGTCCAGTTTTCTTTGTAGCGGTAGAAGCACAGAGAGCTGCCGCTGTCTAGTTAACAAGCTGCAATAATTGTGTGATTTAAAATCTGTATCATATTGTAAAGCATAGGAATCCGGTTCAAAGCTATGATGGAAACATTTAAATGGTGACAACATTGTATCTGAAACATTTTGGATTTAATAAGCAAACTGACTTTGTAAGTAGTAGAAATATGGGTGTATAAAGTATTTAAATAAGTAAAATAATAAAAAAACAAAAAAATAAGATTAGCCAAAATTTCATGGAATAATTATTACCCCTGCCGTTCTTCCGTAGGGGTTCTTTTTTTTTTTTTGTTTAACTCATTAACTTGGTTGAAACACAAGAAATCTAAAGGAAAACTATTTCTCCATGTTACCAAATGTATTTCTCACTAAACCCATTACGGCTTCCGATGCCCAGTCACGCGCTCCTTTTTATGTGTCCTAATCTAGAACTTTTTTACGCTGTGTACTGCGTGTAACTCGTTCTTGCCTCAAAGGTATTGTTACAATATTTGAATTTGTGTTCCTGTATGGATGTTATTATATATTTTTATCGTTAATTAGTGTCTGACGTTTTTTCTCTCAATATGTACAACTCACATTGTATAATGTGTACACAAAAGAAAAAAAAACACTTTTTCTTTGCATCCTGTTTGTTCCTCTTGTTTTCTTTCTTTGTATTCCGTCTGTGACATCTGAGCGTCCGCTTTCTAACCTCCCACTAGCCCCTCTATGGCTGTGTTACCTGCCTTGTGCACTCATTTTCCACTGGGACAAACGAATAGGACTACGTGGTGTCTGGCTGGGAGAGCGGTAGCCAAAGCAGCAACAGACGTCGCCGTCACAGTCTGGTCCCCTCTGAGATTGAAGTACACTTGCCAAGCAGGATTCAGTTACATTTCCAGGGAAATGTTACAGTGATTCAAACACACAAGTTTAATTGCTTTACATAAAATTGGTCACAGGTGAATGAATACGTGAGCTAAAACTGCTGATCCCATCAACGTCCGATCAGAATAACTTAGGTGGTGATTTGGAAAATTGTGATGGAAAATGACTTGAATGTGACAAGGGGTGTGGTCTTGTCTGACCATGTACATTCTCCTTTTACACAGTGATGTTAAGAGAAACAGCTGGAAAACATGGTCATATTTTTTCTTTTGAACCTCTTGCTATTTTCTGCAGTATAAATTAGGAGTTGGCGCAGGCTGTTCAGTGGTCCAGTATATTCTCATGATCATTCAGGATCAAACAAGTTTATTCTCTGATGGTTTGTCCACATGAAGATTTGTGTTGCATTCCCAATCTATTGATCCCTAGGCTTTGTGGCTTATATAGTCCATATGGATAGCAATACAAGGCGCGGAAGTAAAGCTGGGAACACACTATACAATAATCAGGCTGTAAAGCTGATTTATGACTGCTCATCATTAGTATCTGATAGTGTGTACCCTGCACGGGTGGGCAACAGGCCAAAACCAGTGACATCAGGACCCGATAGCATACCTCCCAACTTTCAGGTGGTAAGAAGCGGGACTCCGGCGGTAATGTTGCTATTGCGAGCTACGCCCCCATTTTCTGGCACTGTGGGGCATGCCAAGCACTCTGTGAGCTGATGGCAATGCCCCCAGTCCCTCTTATCTCTGTGAATAGATGCTGTGCGCATGCGCGCAGCATCTATTCCCTGTGTACTGCAACTGCCGCCCCCCCCCTCCCCCCCCTTACCGTGGGACACAGTGAACCGCGGGGTGGGACAGTCCCAAAAAACAGGAGTGTCCCACGAAAATCAGGACAGTTGGGAGATATGCGATAAGAGGAATGCTGCACAACAGTCGTTAGCTAGATAGTAAATTGTCAGGCTGAAAATGTGGGGTAGTCTTCAGGTTGCCGGGCTCCCAGCGACCACCATACTGGCGCCGGAATCCCGACCGCAGGCATATAGACATCTTTTCTCCCTCTTGGGGGTCCACGCCCCCCCTGGAGGGAGAATAGATAGCGTGCCACCGTGCCCGCAGCGTGGCGAGCGCAGCGAGCCCGCAAGGGGCTCATTTGCACTCGCCCAGCTGTTGGTATGCCGGCGGTCGGCATTCCAGCGCTGGTATGCTGGTCGCCAGGAGCCCAACCGCCGGCATACCATACTACACCTGAAAATGTGGTGTGTATTAGATTCCCACCACGAGGATCCATTCCTGCTGAAAGTACATTGAAACATCACCTGTTTGTTATTTACATCAACAATGACATGCCGCTGGAAATCGGATGTTCTCTGAATCGCTTTTAAGCTACAAAAATTGTCTAGTGGCTAGCATCGTTTGTCAAATCGGTGAGGTGTGTGTCCAGCATAACTAGAAGAATCCGTCTGTGTGAATACTTTCTGGCAACATATTTCATTGCTGTACACAGGGCCGCTGAGAGGAGGAGCAGTGGGTACTAATTACTTGGGTCTGCCACCACTGATTGTGCTCCCCCCCCAAATTCGTCCTGGCTGAGGGGCTCAAGGTCCCCCCATACTCGCGGTGAACAAGAGGGTGTGGCCATAACTCCTCTGATTAGGCCACGGCTTCAAAATGTTACCCGTGTCCGACCGATCTCTCAACAGCACTGGCTGTACATGATGAGAGCAGAATAGATCCGTCTTTAATGTTACATGGTTGGGTTACGCGCATTGTACTTTTTTTTTTTGGGAAGGCAAAACTAGTTTTTCACTTTTTCAGATGAGTACCCATGCTGCCCACAAACTGTCTGATTCTCTGCACTAGGGGGTCTATGTACTAAGTCTTGAAGAGAGATTGAGGGCAGATGTATTAAGCCTGGAGAAGTGATAAAGAAGTAATAAGTGGAAGGTGATAACGCATCAGCCAATCATTACGGGTTTGAAAAATGACAGGAGCAGATTGGCTGGTGCGTTATCACCTTCAACTTGTCACATTTCCAGGCTTAATATGTCTGCTCCAAAGTACAAACCAACCAGGTCCCATCTGTCATATGCCACAGGCTGTGTTTAAAAAATGACAGGAGCTGGTTGGTTGGTACTTTATCTCTCTCCAAGGCTTAGTAAGTAGACTCCAGTGTCCAGTATTAGCCTCAAATGGTGATACGCAGAGAGGTGACAGAATCGAGCTGATCCCACTGCTCAGATGAAGTGACCAGCTGACATGGGTGCTTGTTCGTGTGATGGACAGGTTTCAGCACACGTGATCCAATAGCAGATAACTGCCAGTTGGATTTTTAGCATTATCATTCACATTTATATAGCACACACACGTTACGCTTTACCAAGACTATTTCAGCAACTCACATCATTCCCTGCCCCAGTGGAGCTTACCACGGTGACACACATACACACTTGGGTTAACTTTTTGCCAAAAAACTGTTTACAGGCCCAAACTTGCATCATTTTCATGAGCATACTCACTGCATGGGCTCTCACAGTCATTAGAATTTAGGAATGTTTATACCCACTGAAGACCGTTAAGCAGGAGGTGAAAGCGGGTGAATGGAGAGGAAACTGCTGCTATAACACACAGTAAATGTAACTTGCTATGTATATATTTGTACACGTATCTGTATAAGTGATGCGTTATGTATATACTATAGAAGTTATGTGACTGAAACTGGAAACCATTGGAGAGCACAAGCCGCGCACAACATGGTACAACTTCCATCAATGTGTTTATTCCAGGCTGGTTAGAGGTACAACATTTGGGGGGTAGTTTGGGATGTGGGTGAGTGCTAACCATCGCAGTGATCAGCCCTTATATCATCGATGCTATACACTCGCAGCTGGCAAAAGTATTAGAATCACAAAACTAAAATATCACTTCATCATTCATAATGGCAGTGTGACATAGAATGATCTTATAAAGCCTGAAATGTATGTGATATAAATCAAAAACAATTGTTACGTACTGAGTCATGTTTGTAAGTAAAGCAAAAAAACCAAGACACTGGGCACTGCAGATGGGGTAGATGTAACGTACAGAGGGCCTAATTCAGGCCTGATCGCAGCAGAAAATTTGTTAGCTAATGGGCAAAACGGAATCAGTACGCGATCCCGCCGGTCAGAATACCGACACCGAGATCCCGACTGGCACAATCCGACAGGGGGTGAGTGCAACGCAGCCCCTTGCGGCCTCGCTGCGCTCACCACGCTGTGGGCACACTAATATATTCTCTATGGGTGTTGTGGACACCCACAGAGGGAGAATGTCGGGATTCTGCCGGTCCGGTCGGGATCCCGGTGTCGGTATTCCGACCACCGGGATCCTGTCCGGCGGGATCTTGACCGCATCCCGGCAAAACCATGTGCACTGGGATGCATTCAATATTCCGGCTGTCGGGATCCTGGCGCTCAGCATACCGGCGCTGGGATACGACACCTATTCTCCCTCTGGGGGTGTCCACGACACCCTCGGAGGGAGAATGAATAATGTAAAGCGCCACCGTGCCCGTAGCGTGGCGAGTGCAGTGAGCCCGCAAGGGGCTCTTTTGCGCTCGCCCTGCTGCCGGAATTCCGGTGCCCGGCATCCTGCGGTCGGGATTCTGACCGCCAGGATGCCGGGTGCCGGTATATAGATACCAACCCGATATAACATGTGCAGAGAGAGTTACATTTGGGTGGGGTGTGTTCAAACTGAAATCTAAATTTCAGTGTAAAAATAAAGCAGCCAGTATTTACCCTGCACAAAAAAACAAAATAACCCACCCAAATCTAACTCTCTCTGCACATGTTATATCCAGGTCCGGCAACAGATGTCTCTGGTCCCCCCCACCAATATATGGATCAACACACACACACGCACGCGGCTGCGGTGGGGCTGCTGCCTGTCACAGTGGACATGTGCCCGATGAAAGGCAGTTTTTCCTGCTGAGGGGTCTGCCTGCTCAGAGCTCCTCGGTGGCAGGACAGGGAAGGGCCCTAACAAAGCAGCATCATGCGTAACTACGTCACAGGGACCAGACCAAGTGATGGGTTACTGTGGGGGCGGAAGGGGAGGTTGATAGGGACATGCTGATTGTCTGCTCTGACCCGGCGAGCGGAGGGACAGTACCAAAATAAATAGACTCTGTGGTCACTTTTTTTCTGCCTGATCCTCCGGGCCCCTCTGATGCTCGGGCCCAGTACGCTTGCTCCCCCTGCAGTGCACATGGTTTTGCCCATTAGCTAACAAATTTGCTGATGCATTCAGGTCTGAATTAGGCCCAGAGTTAGACTTGAGTGGGTGTGTTCAAAGTGAAATCTAAACTGAAGTGTAAAAATAAAGCTGTGTAACATTTGTGGGCTACATGCAAAGCAGCGAGTATCACCATTACTGTCTGCACTGTCCCTGATGTTACCCTATGTAACATTATTAATTTACCTTTTCACTGGTGACTGTGTTACCCTGTGTAACCTGCTGTTCCAATCCAGTGGTGTTCTGCAGGCAGTAGCGGATCTTGCCACGGGCAAGCAGGACTTTTGCCCGGGGCGCCGCCTTCCGGAGGGCGCGGGCGCCATCCGGAGGGCGCCGCACCATGGCAAGATCCACTACTCTGTGCCCCCCGCGGGCCGCTGTGTCCCCCGCTGGTCCCGCTGTGAAGGGAAACTAGACACTACGCGTCTAGTTTCCCTTCGTGTAGAGGACTTTTGCTGTGCGGTGCGCGATGATGTCATCGCGCACCGCACAGCATTGTGGGACTTACAGACGCTAGGGGTCATAATTGACCTCTAGTGTCTGTCATCCGAGGAAAGGAGCGGCGCCGGCGGAGATCTGCAGCGGTCGGGAGCGGGGATAGTAAGTATTTTTTTTTTTCTTTCAGCTGCGCTACTCCACTGTACAGGGGGCATAAATGACCACGCCCACTGTATGAAGCCACGCCCCCATTTCCCGCCCGGGGCGCCAAAGAGTTTAGAACCGGCCCTGTCTGCAGGTGAGGGAGCACAGAGGGAGGGGAGCACCTCACCCAGAAGCCAATATCCACTGTGTCTAGTCATACTACCCCATGTAATATTACCACCGTCCTTGGTATTATTTACCCAGTGTAACACTATTACACTGTCTGCACTGTCCCTTACGTTACCCCATGTATCGCTGTAATGTGTCAGCTTACCTGAAGTCTCGCGTCTGTCCAGTTGCTGCCTGTCTGGTCGTCCAGTTCTTTCTTTTTGCGACACCTGCCGAAATCTGCGTAGAACACCTGTATAGGACCTGGGCAGAAGGACGGAGATACCCCAGTACGGACAACACCCCTACGTGCACAAGTATCAATACAGTGGGAGACGGTAACAAAGGTTTATTGCAAAAGAAGGCAGTCACCGTTGAAGTAACTTGTGTGGCTGGTCTGTAAACTTAGTACATTTCAGAAGAAAGGCACATCACAACCTTAACATAAATGCTTTTGGTTATACATCAATACTGCAACAGGTATTTAGACAAGCTAGTTCAGGAACCTTCAAACAGTATATCAATAGGCCACTAGTTGGCGCTATGGGCTCAAATACAAGGGAACCTCTGGACCTGTACAAAACCCTAAGGAGTTTGAGCATGAGTCTATCCAGTACAGTCACAGAAGGGTATATCTGCCTTCCAGCTGTGGTAAGGCAACCGGGACTAAACACCAAGTTCCAGAGGTGGGAGTCTGCGGTAGTTCAAAGCAGTGTCTCTGCCTGGGACTCCCGTGGTAGTTTAACAGATTGGTGAGTACACAAAGGGGACATGGGCTGGAGGCGCTATTTCCTATATGACTAGTACGTTACTGGCACTCATTGTCCCTCCATGAGGTGGGCAGCACAAACTGGCAAGAAAGTTTAAGGCACTGTAAGAATTGGTCTGGACTCCTGTGGTAGTTTAAGGAAGGAGACTGCCTTTAATGGGATCCAGGTCACTACAGGGGACACAACATGGAGAAATTGGTACCTGCTGCTGTTCGTGGCCCAGACGTGGCTCTCCCCTTCTCCTGGGTGCACAGGCACACAGCGCTCTCTGAGTCACACCCGGCTCTTGACCGCGGCTACAGCAGCGCTTGTCTCTCCTCTCTCACGCTGTCTGGCGGCTCCCCGTCTGGCAGCAGGAGCGCTGGCTCCAGTGGCAGCTCTCCCCTTGCCTGCGGCTTTCCTGGTCACTGTAGCGGCGGTCAGCGGCGCTGGGCTCCGTCTCCCGCAGGCGGCTCTCCCTGATGATCAGCGGCACAGTCCCACTGCACTTCTCCTCTTGACCGCACGGTGCTGTTCCCGGCGGCAGCGTGATCTGCCTGTCTACCTCTAGCATCCGGCGGCCGGGCGACCCCTCACTCGCTCCTTCTCCTCAGGCTGGGCGCCAACTCCCCCTCCCCTCTACTGCGCTCCGGCCCAGCCAATCCCCGGTGTCTCTCTTCCTGCTCGGCAGGACCCATTCTGCCTGACACTGGGTCCTAGTGTCCTCTGTGTGGTTGCAGTCCATTAACCCCTGCGGAGTCAGCAGCTGCAGTTGCGTTTGGCAGGGGTTGGAGGAGCAGATATTGGGCATCACATGTTCCCTTCTGGAAGATTGTGTGTCCTCACGCATTAGGCAACATGCCAAAAGTCAATGCCACAGTCTTTCCAGATACGAACGGTAGTAAACAAGTGAACATAACCAAGTTTGGTACCAACATACATATACATTCGTAAACAAACGCATTTACAGATCAAGTTTTAGCTTATTCCCTGTACCTGGAAGGCGGGACGCCTTTTGTGCTACGTCCCGACGTTCTGATTTCTACAGTGGGAACTCTTTTCTCACTATGGGTAGTGACTGGATTGGGCCGACTCTGCAGTTGCGTTTGGCAGGGGTTGGAGAAGCAGATACTGGGCATCACATCACTATTACCCCTAATGTCTGTACTGTCCTTGGTATTATTACCCACATACCACTATTATCATTACTTTCTGCGCTGTCCCTGATATTACCCTAGAGGCATGGAGGAGGGGGGGCATCTCCCTCTTCTCTCATGTGCTTATCCTTTTCTTACTTTAAAAATCTTCGACTGCACTAAATCCTGCGGTTTTCTTGCCACCCTGATATTTATGGCACTGTCTTCTGCTGCTGTTGCTATGTTTATTTACCCTGTACTCGTCAATTGTAAGTCACTGGTTTCCTGTTTTGATTATGTGCATATGTACTCTGTAATTGGGCGCTGTGGAACCCTTGAGGCGCCATATAAATAAAGGATAATAATAATTATCTCACCCAGAAGCCAGTATCCACTAGTTTACTCACACCACGGGGGTGATGGCAATGACCTGGCTATTAATTATGTATGTTCTCCCTGTGGGTGTAGTGCAGGGACGTGAGAGTTACACTGGGTACGGGGTGAGACAGGCTCCTGGCACTCAGATCCACCCCCAAGTTTGCCTCTCCACCCCACTGACACAGCGGCTGCAAGGTGGTCGGCCCGGCGGTACTGTGTACTGGCTACAAATTTTCTTACCGGTACGCAGTACCACCCCGTACCGCCATGCTTGCAGCACTGCCCTTATAACACATTATGCCACATAAAGTAATGCCACTTGTAACACATTATGGGGGAGATGTACTAAGGCTTGGAGAGCGATAATGTGCAGAGAGATAAAATATCAACCAATCAGCTCCTAACTGCCATGTTACAGCCGTGTTTGAAAATTACCATTATGAGCTGATTGGTTGGTAGTTTATCTCTTTCCACATTATCACTCTCCAGGGCTTAATATGTCTACTCTTATGCCGCACACAGTAATGGCCATTGTAACACATTATGCCACACAGTAATGCCCCTTACACATGCAGACTCATACGTACCTGGCTATGTAGCTGCAGGCCAGACTCAGGGTGTCCAGCTTGGAGAGCTTGGTGTCTAGGTACCCAGTGCAGGTTGGTCTTAGCTGGGAAACTGCCGGGAGAGATGTAATACCACCCGCACACCGCATGTCTTCTGCTCCTCACGCCAGTGTGTACGAGGCTGCAACGTGATGTCATGATGTTGCATTACAGCAGCGTCTTACAGAAACCTTGCCCACTGAGCAGACAGATGGTAGGTGTATCCATGGCCGGTTCTAGACCTATTACATTTACCCTCCAGTCAAGCCCGGTGCTACCCACTCAGCGAAGGGATGCAGTGCAGGGAAGCGCTGGGACGGCGAGGCACTCCCCCAGCTCTGCATCCCTTCCCTGCTGCTGTGCCGTCCTGTCCCCCCTGCTGCTGCTGCTGCCAGCTGCTGTGCCTGTCACTGTATGACAGGCAGCGGTGCCGGCAGCATGAAAAGCCCCCCCCCACCCCACCCCCAAATCACCTGTGACAGCGGGTCCTGAAAAGGGGGCAGAGCTATACGGGGTAGAGGGGCAGAGCTACACTGGACCAGGCAGCTGAACAGTGGGAGAGTAATCACTGCAGTGACGGCCAGCCAGACTTGGTAAGTGGAGGGAGAGAGAGAGAAATGTGTGTGTGTGTGTGTGTGTGTGTATATATGTGTGAATTGTGTGTGTATGTGTAAGGTATGTATGTGTGCACGCGCTTTATGGACGCTACTACTGGGGGGGCCATTACATGTAAGGACACTTCAATAACTGGGGGGGCATTACGTATAAGGACACTAATGGGGGCATTACGTATAAGGACGCTACTATTACTGGGGGGGCATTACATATAACGATGCTACTACTACTGGGGGGGCACTACGTATAAGAATGCTACTACTACTGGGGGGGCATTACGTATAAGGACGCTACTACTACTGGGGGGGCATTATGTATAAGGACGCTACTACTACTGGGGGGGCATTATGTATAAGGACGCTACTACTACTGGGGGGGCATTATGTATAAGGACGCTACTACTACTGGGTGTTACGATCCTGATGCTCAGGACAGTGGAGATCTTATGTAGTGAGTCCTGAGCACCAAGACAGAATGCTGGGATTGGGAAATGGGAAGGAAATAGCCCCTAGTACCCTACCTCCGTTGTCTTACCCGTGTTATCAATTCACGCCTGAACGACTATGGTTTCTTGGGCCCATGGCAGCCGCGTTTGAAGGGCGGATTAGGTCTGCCCAACTCCGATGCCCCCTCAGGTCTTAAAGAGAGACAAGGCGTGAACTGAGACAGGGTAATAACAAGGGGACCTCTAACTGAAACAACCACGCTAGGGGCTATAAACTACCTAAAAACTAAACGTATGTGCGGCACGCCGCCAAAGGAAAAAGAACTACAAAGAAACCACTGTCCACTCCCCTACACGGCACCGCCGAGTTCCGGGGAGGACAGTGAAAGCGGAAACCTCCGCAAATGTACCAATTCACAGTAAAGTAAACACTAAGCGGCATAGGTCGCAACACGCGGCAGAAGCCGCTACTCACGAAACCGGGCGAGAACCCCAGATGACAAACAGGTTCGCAAGGACTAGAAGGATTCCCAGGACCGGCTTCGGACCTCCAAAGTACCAAAGGGCAGGGAGCAAGATCCACCAAACACGGCTGACAGGAACAGAGTTCTGCAAGGCAGGAACAGCATACAAGAAGCTATCACCGGCGGGGCTGCAGTGTGCTGGCTCACATAAAAAGGCCCTGCTGGCCAATAACAGGAGGGCCAGCAGGACCAGCCCCCAGACCCTAATTACTAGTTGCTGTGCAGCTGCCCTGCTGCACGAGCAACCTAATTAACTATTCTTAGCAACGGGGAACGCGGTCCACCTGTGGCGTCCCTGTTGCTATGCACCCGGCGGCCCTGCACGCACGGCGTCCTGCGTTGCCAGGGACCCGGCGGCTATCGTGCGCACGGCGTCCTGGCATTGCTAGGCGCCGTGCGGGGGACAGGGAAGGAGAGAGGCGCGGCGGCCGTGACCGCTGCTCAGTCAAGGCACGGCCGAAGACCGCCGCGCCTAACACTGGGGGCACATTACGTATAAGGAAGCTACTACTACTTGGGGTCATTATGTACAAGGACGCTACTATTACTGGGGGGGCATTACGTATAACAATGCTACTACTACTGGGGGGCATTACGTATAAGGATGCTACTACTGCTGGGGGGCATTACGCTCAGTCAGGGCACGGCCGAAGACCGCCGCGCCTAACAGTACCCCCCCCCTTGAGGAGGGGTTAAAGAACCCCTAGAGCCAGGTTTCTGAGGAAACTCCTGAAAGAAAATCCTCTTCAGCTTGGGAGCATGTAAATCTTTATCCAAGACCCAAGATCTTTCTTCAGGGCCATAACCTTTCCAGTGGACCAAAAAATAGAGCCGACCCCGAGAAAGCTTAGAATCTAAAACCTTCTCCACCAAGAACTCTTGTTGCCCCTGAACATCCACCGGAGATCTACCCTGGGAAGTCCTCCGAGGAAATCTCCTGGAAGAAAAATACTGTTTCAAAAGAGACAGTGAAAAGTATTGACAATTTTGAGAGATCTTGGCAAGCGTAGCCGAAAAGCAACAGGGTTGACCTTCTTAATGATAAGGAATGGTCCAATAAATCTGGGTCCCAATCTAGCCGAAGGTTGTCGGAGCTTGATGTTGCGAGTTGACAACCATACCTTATCTCCCACCTTAAAAGTGCAAGGACGTCGGAGCCTATCAGAAAATTTCTTTTCTCGAAAGGCAGCTTTTCTCAAGGCAAGGTGCACCTTTCTCCAAATTGTTCTGAGATGGGAGGTTAAGGTCAACGAGGAGACTGGAGAATGAGGAAAAAAAGAGTTGGCTCTAGGATGAAAGCCAAAGACTGAAAAGAATGGGGACTCCTTGGTGGAAGAATGACAAGAATTATTATAAGCAAATTCGGCTAACGGAAGAAATTCAGACCAATCATTCAGGAGTTTGGCAGAATACAACCGTAAATACTGTTTTAATGACTGGTTAACTCGTTCGGTTTGTCCGTTAGATTGTGGATGGTACCCAGATGTTGAAGAGAGTTTCATATTTAATGAGGCACAAAAACGTTTCCAGAAACGAGCAATGAATTGCAGACCCCAATCAGAGACAATATCCCTGGGAAACCCATGGAGCCTGAACACATGACGGAGAAACAAGACTGCCAACCCTTGAGCAGAGGGTAATCGGGGAAGAGCAATGAAATGAGCCATCTTACTAAAACGATCTACTACCACCCAAATGACTCAAAATCCGGCTGAAAGAGGAAGGTCCACCACGAAATCCATGGATATATGTGACCATGGCCTGAGAGGAACGGCTAAAGGTACGAGTTGCCCGATCGGCAATGAACGAGGAACCTTATGCCATGCACAAACCTGACAGGAATGGACAAATTCCCTTACATCTTTAGAAAGACTAGGCCACCACACCGAGCGAGAGACTAACTCCAAGGTCTTAGTGATACCTGGATGACCAGAGACTTTGTTGTCATGAAACTCAGCTAAAACAGTGCCTCTCAGAAATTCAGGGACAAAGACGATCAGCAGGAGTCGGTTTAGGAGCCTGCTGTTGAAGCTGGACTAACTGAGTAAATAAATCCTGTGTGAGGCCTGCCCGGATGACAGATGATGGAACTATGGGGGTAGTAGCAGGATGGTTATTGTGAACCGGAAGAAAACAACGTGACAGGGCATCAGCTTTAGTATTTTTGGAACCGGGCCTGAAGGTGATAATAAACCTGAAACGAGTAAAAAACAATGCCCAACGTGCCTGCCGAGCATTAAGCCGTTTAGCTGACTCAATATACTGCAGGTTCTTATGGTCAGTAAACACTGTAATAGTATGCCTAGCTCCCTCCAGCCAATGCCTCCACTCCTCGAAAGCCCATTTAACTGCCAGCAATTCTCGATTACCAACGTCTTAGTTGGATTCTGCGGAGGAGAATTTCCTGGACATGAAGGCACAAGGGTGTAATTCCTGAGACTCCGGATCTTCCTGAGATAGGATAGCCCCCACTCCAACCTCTGAGGCATCTACCTCGACTATAAAGGGGAGCTCCGGGTAAGGGTGCCTGAGAACAGGAGCCGAGACAAAGGCCTGTTTTAAGGCCCGAAAGGCAGACTCGGCAGCAGGCGACCAATTGGAAGGGTCCGCTCCTTTTTTAGTCAATGCTACTATAGGAGCGACCAAATCAGAAAAGGTATGAATGAACCGCCTATAATAGTTTGCAAACCCTAAAAAGCGCTGAATTGCTTTTAAATTTGTGGGTTGCGCCCAATTAAGGATGGCCTGGAGTTTTTTCGGTTCCATGAAAAATCCCTGGGGAGAATTAATATACCCCAAGAAGGACACTTCCGTGATGTGAAAATCACATTTCTCTAGTTTTGCGTATAAATGATTCTCCCGTAGTTTTTGAAGAACCAGACGCACATGGGTAATATGTTGTTCCATAGACTCCGAATATATCAAAATGTCGTCTAAATAAACGACAACGAACTTTCCAAGAAAGTCACGAAGAACATAATTGATGAGGTCTTGAAATACCGCAGGAGCATTTGACAGCCCAAAGGGCATCACCAGGTATTCATAATGACCCGACTGTGTGCTGAAAGCCGTCTTCCACTCATCCCCAGATCTTATTCGGATGAGATTGTAAGCTCCTCTAAGATCGATTTTTGAGAAGATAACGGCAGAGCGTAACTGATCAAAAAGTACTGAAATCAAAGGCAAAGGGTAGGTGTTTTTAACAGAAATTTTATTCAGAGCCCGAAAATCAATACATGGTCTGAGCGACCCATCTTTTTTCTCAACAAAAAAGAATCCTGCACTCAAAGGAGATTTCGAAGGCCTAATGAAGCCTTTTTTCAGGCTTTCCTGGATATAATTATCCATAGCCGTGGTTTCTGGCCCGGAGAGGGCATATAATCTCCCCTTAGGTAAAGTGGCCCCGGGAACTAAATCTATAGCGCAGTCATAGGACCGATGGGGAGGCAGAACGTCCGCATTACCCTTGGAGAACACATCAGCAAAATCCTGATATTCCAGAGGAATAAGTTCTGGGGTAACTGCCACAACCCGGACAGGATGGGAAATACACTCCTTAACACAAAAAGGACCTCATTGGGAAATCTCCCCAGACCGCCAATCTATGGTGGGATTATGAAAGGCAAGCCAGGGGTGACCCAAAACTACTGGAACTGCCGGACAATGTGTAAGGTAAAATTCTATTTCTTCTGAATGTAGGGCCCCCACTGTCAGCAATACTGGAGGTGTGCGGTGAGTAATAACCCCATTAGAAAGCGGACCCCCATCCAAGCCGTGCATGGTGATACGTCTATCTAAGGGTATAAGTGGAACACCTAAAGCCTTAGCCCAAGCTAAATCCGTAAAATTTCCTGCAGCTCCACTGTCGACGAAGGCCGACACCAACGAACTGAGGCTGCCAAAGGAAATCTTTACCGGAACTAATAGAGAATTATTAGAGGAGATTAACTGCAGACCCAAGTGAACCCCCTCACAATTCACTTGGTCAGAGCGTTTCCCGGCTTGTTCGGGCAGTTACGTGCGATATGTTCCTTACCACCACAATACAAACAAAGACCAGAACTTAACCTTCTGGTTCTTTCCTCTGGGGACAGCCGGGAGAGACCCATTTGCATGGGCTCCTCGACGTCCTCAGGAAAAGTATATACACATGGATTAGGCCTAAAAGTTGTTCCTCTTTCAGCCCTCCGCTCTCGGAGACGACGATCAATTTTAATAGCGAGCTCCATGAGTTTGTCTAGAGTCTCGGGAGTGGGGTACTGAAGGAGACGGTCTTTAATCACTTCCGACAGTCCGAGGCGAAACTGACTGCGCAGGGCCGGGTCATTCCAGCCACAGTCGTTCGACCAACGGCGAAATTCGGTACAATACACCTCTGCTGGATTTTTGCCTTGCTTAAGGGCACGCAGGTGACTCTCAGCTGATGCTTCTCTATCTGGGTCGTCATATAAGAGGCCTAAGGATTTAAAAAAGGCGTCTACTGATAACAAAGCAGCATCATCCGCTCTTAGCCCAAACGCCCAGGTCTGTGGATCACCCTGAAGTAGAGACATCACAATCCCGACGCGCTGAGACTCAGTACCAGAGGAACGGGGCCTTAAACGAAAATAAAGCTTACAAGCTTCCTTAAAATTTAAAAAAATCCTTTCGGTTACCCGAAAAACGGTCAGGTAAATGCATCTTTGGTTCTGGAACCATACTCGGGGAGGCTCGCAAAAGATCTTCCTGCGATCTCACCCGAAGAGTAAGGTCCTGAACCATCTGAGTTAATTCCTGTATTTGGTTAACCAAAAGCTGACTGGGGTTTGGCCCTAAACCTGCCGGATTCATGAGGCCGAATTTCTAGGCCCACCAATACAACGGAAAAAATTAAACCCCCTTTTTTTTTTTTTTTAATGTGGGCCGGTGATAATGTTACGATCCTGATGCTCAGGACAGGGGAGATCTTATGTAGTGAGTCCGGAGCACCAAGACGGAATGCTGGGATTGGGAAATGGGAAGGAAATAGCCCCTAGCACCCTACCTCCGTTGTCTTACCCGTGTTATCAATTCACGCCTGAACGACTATGGTTTCTTGGGCCCATGGCAGCCGCGTTTGAAGGGCGGATTAGGTCTGCCCAACTCCGATGCCCCCTCAGGTCTTAAAGAGAGACAAGGCGTGAACTGAGACAGGGTAATAACAAGGGGACCTCTAACTGAAACAACCACGCTAGGGGCTATAAACTACCTAAAAAATAAAAGTATGTGCGGCACGCCGCCAAAGGAAAAAGAACTACAAAGAAACCACTGTCCACTCCCCTACACGGCACCGCCGAGTTCCGGGGAGGACAGTGAAAGCGGAAACCTCCGCAAATGCACCAATACACAGTAAAGTAAACACTAAGCGGCATAGGCCGCAACACGCGGCCGAAGCCGCTACTCACGAAACCGGGCGAGAACCCCAGATGACAAACAGGTTCGCAAGGACTAGAAGGATTCCCAGGACCGGCTTCGGACCTCCAAAGTACCAAAGGGCAGGGAGCAAGATCCACCAAACACGGCTGACAGGAACAGAGTTCTGCAAGGCAGGAACAGCATACAAGAAGCTATCACCGGCGGGGCTGCAGTGTGCTGGCTCACATAAAAAGGCCCTGCTGGCCAATAACAGGAGGGCCAGCAGGACCAGCCCCCAGACCCTAATTACTAGTTGCCGTGCAGCTGCCCTGCTGCACGAGCAACCTAATTAACTATTCTTAGCAACGGGGAACGCGGTCCACCTGTGGCGTCCCCGTTGCTATGCACCCGGCGGCCCTGCACGCACGGCGTCCTGCGTTGCCAGGGACCCGGCGGCTATCGTGCGCACGGCGTCCTGCATTGCTAGGCGCCGTGCGGGGGACAGGGAAGGAGAGAGGCGCGGCGGCCGTGACCGCTGCTCAGTCAAGGCACGGCCGAAGACCGCCGCGCCTAACACTGGGGGCACATTACGTATAAGGAAGCTACTACTACTTGGGGTCATTATGTACAAGGACGCTACTATTACTGGGGGGGCATTACGTATAACAATGCTACTACTACTGGGGGGCATTACGTATAAGGATGCAACTACTGCTGGGGGGCATTACGTATAAGGATGCTACTACTACTGGGGGGCATTACGTATAAGGATGCTACTACTGGGGGGCATTACGTATAAGGACGCTACTACTACTAGGGGGGAATTACGTATAAGGACGCTTCTACTACTGGGGGGTGCACTACGTATAAGGACGCTACTACTACTGGGAGTGCACTACATATAAGGACGCTACTACTACTACTACTGTGGGTGCATTATGTATAAGGATGCTGTTACTACTGGGGGGGCATTATGTATAAGGATGCTACTACTACTGGGGGGGATTATGTATAAGGATGCTTCTACTACTGGGCTGCATTACATATAAGGACGCTACTACTACGGGTGGGGCATTACGTATAAGATGAATAAGATTGTGCTTCATTGTGGCGTAATTTTAAATGGGGGTACTATTGTGTTGTCATGCCCCTTGTGAGACCACACCCCTTTTCACAGCGCACACCAAAGGAATATGGGAGGGCGCAAATTTATAGTTTGCAGGGGGGCGCCGAACACCCTAGCACCGGCCCTGCCTCTAGTATAGAACACGTTGGGTACTGATGTCGGGATCCCGGGGATTAGAATGGCTGGGGGAGGGGGCAAGTGCAACTAAGCCCCTTGCAGGCTCGCTGCGCTCACCTCGCTGCTGGCATGGTGGCGAGCTGCGCTCTCCACAGGTTCTATTCCCACTCTATTGGTGTCGTGGACACCCACGAGTGGGAATAGTCCGTGTTAGTCGGCATGCCGACTGTCGGGATTTTGAGGCAGCGGGATGTAGGCGTCAGTATTGTGGCCGGTGGCCTCGACCGCTGGTCACATAACTACATCCCTATAGAACTATGCTTATATAGACATATAACACTTGTAGGGCATTGAGAGAGCAAAACACATATATAATATGATGTGTATATAATATCAATTTAGTAACAATACAAGAAAAATAGCTTGTATAAAATAGTAATTCATAAAAAATAACCATGTGGCTATTAAAGTTTTTAATGCATGTTATGCATTCCAATTTGCGGGTATCACTCAATCACAAGTCTCTTTGTAAGGATCCCCGCATTGGTTATGTGTGGGGTACCGTTTTAGTTGGACAAACAAGTTCGGGCTGTCACTGACAAGATTTTTTAAAATTTATCCTAGACTGGGCCTTTGATCCGAATCCTGAAGAAGGTAAAGTGAAGATAGCCGGCTTGATATAGCTCTAGGTTAGGTTGAAACGTGGATCAAAAAGGAATTTTTTCCACATTGATTGTGAGGGTTGAAAAAAATTTGTGGGCCACTCAAGTTGATTGCCATTTAGTTTGTCAAAACTAGCACCTAAAAATTTAGCATTTACGCCTTATAGGCATGCCCGCAGAACACCACCGCAGAGCGCTCTTGTATCGCTTTTTTTCATACTTTTGTTGCTAAGTAGCTGAATACAATAGTTTTGACTAATAATACACGCCCTGCTCACCGTATAGTGTTCTATAGTAAGTGCACTCAACCAGTGGTACAAGTAGAAATTTTTTCTTAGTGGTACCGATAGTAACAATGGGCGTGGTCACACAAAACTAGGGGAGTGGCTACATGACAGTAGGGGCATGGCCATGTTATGCCACACACCGTAATGCCCCTTACACATTATGCCAAACACTGTAATGCCCAGTACACATTATGCAAGACACCGTAACACCAACTACACATTATGCCACACACCGTAATGCCTTACATATTATACCACACACCGCAATGCCTATTACATATTATGCCATACACAGTTATGCCACTGACACCATTTTATGTCCCACACACAAAAATGCCCCTTATAAATTATTATGCCCCAGTGGTGGGCTGGTGGTACTGTATTTCTTAATGGCACTCCGTACCACCTCATACCACCCTACTTTCAGCACTGCGCCCAACATAGCCGTATTATCCAAACTTTTCTGACACCTCCTGCATAAACCCAAAAAGTCAGAAGTATAGAGTATCTATTGCCCTCTGCCTGGAGCTCTCAGCCTGTTGCTAACAAATACATGCAACAACCCAGGACTCACCACGTGGAGGTGGCTGCAGCTCGAGTCCCACCCGCCGCCCTCCCTGTCACGTTATAATGTGCTCAGCCAATCACTGCTCACCTTTTTTTTATCATCCCACCCTAGCACGGAGTCTAACATGCAGGCAGCTTTCGCCAGGGACCACAGCAAGGAAGTTCCTCAACATCCTGCTTTCACCTCCCCTGTCTCACAAGCCCATCACTGGCTCCCTGTCCTCTTTAGAATCCATTGTAATCTTCCTGCACTCATTTACAAAGCCCTCACCTATCAGTCCTCTCCCATTTACATCTGTGATCTTATCTCCCTTTACATTCCTGGCAATGGTTAGATAGCACAAAGTCAGAGTGTCCAGGATTGGTGGAAGTCCAGTCATGTGGCCAGACCTAACATTGTGGTGTTCTGTTCCCTGAGCTGACTGGAACAATCACCACCCAGACCCCCACACTGATACTTCCCCTTGCTGCTCTGGGTTATTAGAATGGTAAGTTGAGAAAGGAAGTGGTGGGGTTTGAGGTGGTGGGAGTGGTAGACATGGGAGTGATAGGGTATCGGATAGTTATTCTTGGGATGATGGAGGAAGTAGAGGAGGTGAGTCTGTAGGTAGAGAAGTTGGGGAAGTATTGGTAGATATGGAGGTTGTTGGGGGTGGGAACAAGGTGGTATGGCGAGCACAATGATTGTAAGGGGTGAATGCTGGTGATGCTGGTTGGGTAGAAGGTGGGCAGATGGTGATATCCTCAGCTTTCTCAACATCTAAGAGAATGAGACAAAAGAGACATCATTTTAGTATTATTTGTCTTATAATTTATCACCTACAACATAGATGGAGGAAGTAGAGGAGGTGAGTCTGTAGGTAGACAAATTGGGAAAGTATTGGTAGATATGGAGGTTGTTGGGGGTGGGAACAAGGTGGTGATGGTGGGCACAATTATTGTAAGGGTTGAATGCTGGTGATGGTGGTTGGGTAGAAGGTGGGCAGATGGTGATATCCTCAGCTTTCTCAACATCTAAGAGGATGAGACAAAAGAGACATCATTTTAGTATTATTTGTCTTATAATTTATCACTTACAACATAGATGGAGGAAGTAGAGGAGGTGAGTCTGTAGGTATACAAGTTGGGGAAGTATTAGAAGATGTGGGGGTGGGAACAAGGTGGTGATGGCGAATGGCGAACACAATGATTGTAAGGGTTGAATGCTGGTTATTGAGGTGGGGTAGAAGGTGGGCAGATGGTGATATCCTCAGCTTTCTCAACATGAGACAATAGAGACATGAGAATGAGACAAATTAGACATAATTTTAGTATTATTTGTCATATAATTTATCACTTACAACATAGAGCTAGATATATGTCATGTATGGTGGTAACTCTTTACAAATAGACAGAAACCATGGAGGTAATGTAGTTTCCCCATGGTGCCCCGGGCCCCCCATAGCCTTAATCTGGCTCCGAGGGTGATGCATGCCCTGGGCCCCCCTCAAGAAGATTTACTTAATTCCTATTTTCTGTATGTTTCCCACCCCCAAATTTCTTGCTCCTGCTCCCATTGGCCAGCACATTTAGATGGCAAAAGAGGCCCTCAGAATGTCCCAGGCTGTGCCTCTGCCACCCTACCTATGTGTGCCTCTGATTCCCCCCTCCCATCTATTCTCCTATCCATGTCACCCTCTGTGCCTTTGCCCCTCTGCCATCAGTGCCTCTGATCCCCTACCTACGTGTGCTTCTGATCCCCCCTCCCATCTGTTCTCCTGCCCACATCTCCCTCTGTGCCTCTGCCACCCTACCCAGGTCTGGCGCTACCTGCTGAGGTGTAAAGGTGCCTAAGTTGCTATTTGGCCAAATAATTTGTTTTTTTTTTGTTGCTGTCAAAATAACTGAAATAACTGAAGTGCCCACTTACCTTTGTCGGGATGTAACAGCACTCCCATGTCAGAAGATGACATTGAAAATAATGTAAAGATAAATCTTCAGCATGAAGAAATTATTAGTCCTACTACTTCATAACTTCCTATAAAAAGAGAAAGTGGCAATAGAAGCCTATTACATCACATCAGCCAAAGCTCTATTATGATGAGTACAGTGGCAGCTGGAGCCTGTGATATCACATCAACCAAAGCTCTTATGATGCGTCCTGTCCGTAACAATGACAGCTAGGACCTGGCTGGGATTATTATGGAGACTATGGGCTAGACGCATCATAGCTTGGAGAGTGATAAAATGGAGAAAGAAAAGTACCAGCCAATCAGCTTCTAACTGCCATGTCACAGGCTCTGTTTGAAAAATGACAGTTAAGAGCTGGTTGGCTGGTAGTTTATCACCGTGCAATTTATCACTCTCCAAGCGATGATGCATCTAGCCCTATGTGAAGCAATACAAATAATGGGGGGACTTTCATTGTTTGAAAAGGAGAGTTATGGTAGACTTACCATGGTTAACTCTCTTGCTGCGAGGTACACTGGGATTCACAGGGAATACATTGGGGTGTAGAATGGATCTTGATCCAGAGGCACCAACAGGCTAAAGCTTTAGGCTGTCCCAGGATGCATTGGGACCTCCTCTGCAACTTCGCCTCCAGGCACTGTGAGCTCAGTTTCGTTAACCAGTCCAATGTAGGAGCAGGTAAGAGAGAAGGCAGATGTTAGTCACATAAAACCACATTCTCACAACAGGAGAAGGGACCAGCGGCTAGTGCCATACAAACCCATAGAAGCTAGGTGCATCAGGGTGGGCGCCCTGTGGAACCCAGTGTACCTCGCAGAAAGAGAGTTAACATGGTAAGTCTACCATAACTCTCCTTTTCTGCAGCAAGGAACACTGTGTTCCACAGGGAATACATCAGGATGTCCTAAAGCAGTTCCTCAAGGGAAGGGACGCGCCTTAGCGGTATGAGAACCCGGCGTCCAAAGGAAGCATCCTGGTAGGCAGAAGTATCAAAGCCATAGAACCTTATGAACGTGTTCACTGAGGACCACGTAGCCGCCTTGCACAATTGTGCTGTGGACGCGCCACCGCGGGCCATCCAAGAAGGTTCAACAGACAGAGTAGAATGGGCTTTAATAGCAGCAGGAGCTGGGAGTCCAGCCTGCGCATAAGCTTGTGCAATCACCATTCTAATCCATTTGACCAAGGTTTGCTTATTCGCAGGCCAGCCACGTTTGTGGAAACCAAACAGTACAAAAAAGGGTATCTGACCTCCTGATTGAGGCAGATATCTCCACATATATACAGAGAGCCCTTACCACTTCTAAAGACCGCTCTTTGAGGGACAAGTCAGAAGAGATAAAGACCGGATCCACAATCACTTGGTTAAGGTTAAAAGATGACACCACTTTAGGTAAGTAACTGTTAGGGTCTCCTGCCCTGTGCTGCCACGTCGTCATGGCAACCGGGAGACAAGTGCTAGTGGAGTAACCTGAGCGCAGCTGATACTCCGGTTCGGGTCTTTTGCTGTGCAGTGGTTATAGGCTCTGTGCACGGCAGGGGATCCGGTGCTGGTTTTTGTGCTCACAGTCTGTGAGGTCTGAGTGGGGCGTGGACAGCACCTGCTTTATAAGGCCTCTTTTCAGGGTAAGCAGATGCTGCTGAATCTTTGTTGGTTAGTCAGTTCATGAACGTTAGCCAGTACTGTGTAGCTTTGTATTTGTTTGTTGCTTACTGCAAATAGGCCTGGGTATTTGGTATTACACTCTGCCAATCCAGACCTAGCAGTAAGACTGGAGTCAGTCGTTTAGCTTGCTGGGGTTCTGTTACTACCCTGTGAACTTAGCAAGTTTGCGGCTGTATTCTAAGACTTGCCTGTCTAATCCTGTCTCACTGTGCTAGGTGTCAGGGGTCAGTTTAGTGGCAGTAAGCTAAAACCTGTGCACTGCAAGTGAGAATTTGGATTGTGGAGATTCTCCTTGTGTCTATCATTCCATCTCTGACCAAGGAGTTTACTGCCACACCCGTTGGTAACCCTTTAGGGTTTTGCTGTTGCCCTTAGCAACAGCATTTCGGGTACTCTACGTATTAAAACACAACATCTTGCTTTTTCCATCTTAGCAGTTCTAATACAAGGGAGATACCCAGTTCCTTAGCCTCTGGGCTTCTCTGTTCACTTTGTGTGTATTTTGTTACCCTATCACCTTCTGTGTACGTTATGTCATATCCCCCAGTTTGTCTGTGAGTCCATCTGTTTTGCATAACAGTTCAAACACCAGTACATTCCTGCAGACACTGGAGTGCATAACAGTTCTGACACCAGTACTTTCCTGCTGGCACTGGTGTGCATAACATATTCAGCAGCCCAATACTCCTGTTGAAATTTTGTGGGAATATGGAGCATACCCCTCAAAATACGTTGCAACAGGTGGTCGATCAGGTGCAGGTCCTGACTCGACAATTTAATGATTTGTCCATTAAAATGCACACCTCCCAGGCTGCTGGCGGAGCTCCCGCAGCAGCAGCACCTGCAGGGGTTAAGGAGCCGAAAGTAAATCTCCCGGATCGTTTTTCTGGAGATCGCTCGCAGTTCTTTTGTTTCAAGGAGAGCTGCAAGCTATACTTCCGGCTTAGGCCTCAGTCTTCTGGGTCGGAGATTCAGCGGGTGGGCATAGTGATTTCCTTGCTACAAGGAGACCCACAGGTCTGGGCATATGGGTTGCAGCCTGACTGTCCGTCGCTTAAAAGTGTTGATGCTTTTTTTACGGCACTGGGCATGTTGTATGATGACCCTGACAAGACGGCCTCAGCCGAGGCTCAGATTTCGATCCTTAAGCAAGGGCGCAGGCCAGTTGAGGTTTACTGTACGGAGTTTCGGAGGTTGGCCCATGATACCCAGTGGAATGACCCAGCCCTGAGACACCAGTACCGAAGAGGTCTTTCTAACCAGATAAAGGACCAACTGGTACAATATCCCTTGCCTGATAGCTTGGATCAGCTCATGCAGTTATCCATCCGGGTGGATAGACGGCTGAGAGAGCGTAGGCTTGAAAGGGAGACTGAGATTTCCTTCCTTCCCAAGGGAACCTCAGACTCTGAGGAATTTTCTGAGGAGCCTATGCAGATTGGGGCTACCCGCCTCTCCTCGCGTGAGAAGACGCGGAGGAGACAGCAGGGGTTGTGTTTGTACTGTGGGAATAAAGGTCATGTGGTAGTATCATGCCCAGAAAAGCCGGAAAACTTCAGGGCCTGAGGGTGATGGGAAATATCCTGTCAGGCCAGAAGTCAGAATTTCCCAAGAAGACTTTTATCATTCCGGTGACCTTGAAGATCCTCGGTCAAACTGTCAAGACTGAGGCCTTTGTGGACAGTGGGGCCGACGGGGTTTTTATGGACCGCCAATTCGCCCTGAAA
Source organism: Pseudophryne corroboree (assembly GCF_028390025.1). Lineage (NCBI taxonomy): Eukaryota > Metazoa > Chordata > Amphibia > Anura > Myobatrachidae > Pseudophryne > Pseudophryne corroboree. The sequence goes on along the minus strand of NC_086453.1, from coordinate 86,062,671 downwards.
CACTCTGTTCCCTTAGTACCCTTGGCATCGGAAATTGAGATTTGTGGGTTAAACGGGGAACCATTATTCCAAGGTAAAATTACCTCTTGCACTAGCCAGATTTCTTTGTTTATTGGAGCCACACACTCTGAAAAATTGTCCTTTTATGTGACTGTCTGTACTTTTGCCCCATTGGTGTTGGGGTTACCCTGGTTAAGGGCCCACAATCCTCAATTTGACTGGGTCTCTGGGGAGATTCTTAGTTGGGGTACTGATTGTTTCAGGAGTTGCTTGAGCCTTCCAGTCAGGCTCTCGCAGCTAAGTTTGCCAGGATTGCCAGGGTGTTATGCAGATTTTGCGGACGTGTTCTCCAAAAAAGTTGCAGAGGTACTACCTCCCCATCGCCCCTATGACTGTGCCATTGATTTGTTGCCAAATGCTAAGCTTCCCAAGAGCAGGTTGTACTCCCTGTCACGTCCTGAGACTCAGGCTATGGCAGAGTACATTCAGGAGAACTTGGCTAAGGGATTTATCAGACCTTCACAGTCTCCAGTTGGGTCGGGGTTCTTCTTCGTGGGTAAAAAGGACGGTTCGTTGCGACCCTGCATCGACTTCAGGGAATTGAACCGTATCACGATTAAAAACTCATACCCACTGCCTCTCATTTCGGTCTTGTTTGACCAGCTTCGTACTGCCACCATTTTTTCTAAGATTGACCTACGCGGTGCGTACAATCTAATCCGAATAAGAGAGGGGGATGAATGGAAGACTGCCTTTAATACCCACTCAGGGCATTATGAATATTTGGTGATGCCTTTTGGGCTCTGTAATGCCCCGGCAGTCTTCCAGGATTTCATGAATGATGTGCTCAGGGAATATTTGGATAGATTCTTAGTTGTATACTTAGATGACATCCTAATCTTCTCCCATTCCCTGGAGGAACATCGGAAGCATGTACGCTTAGTCCTCCAGAAACTCAGAGACCACCGGCTTGGGGCAAAGCTGGAGAAGTGCGAATTTGAAGTTCAGCAAATCGCATTTCTAGGATATATTATCTCCCCAGAAGGTTTCCAAATGGAGGGTTCCAAGGTACAGGCAGTCCTGGATTGGGTGCAGCCCACTAGTTTGAAGGCGCTTCAGCGTTTCCTGGGCTTTGCGAATTTTTATAGACGATTTATCGCTGGATTTTCGTCTATAGTGGCGCCCTTGGTGGCACTCACTAAGAAAGGGGCGGATGTTGCTCACTGGTCTTGTGAGGCTAAAGCGGCTTTTGCCCGTCTCAAAAGGGCATTTGTTTCGGCCAAGGTGCTGCGACACCCAGATCCAGAGCGTCCTTTTGTGGTGGAGGTGGATGCCTCTGAGATGGGTATTGGGGCAGTGCTTTCTCAGATGGGAGTGTCTGATAATCGCCTTCATCCCTGTGCTTACTTTTCCCGTAAATTTTCGCCTGCCGAGATGAATTATGACGTGGGTAACCGGGAATTGTTGGCTATTAAGGATGCACTCGAGGAGTGGAGACACTGGCTTGAGGGGGCTAAGTTTGTGGTCTCAATTCTCACTGACCATAAGAATCTGGCATATTTAGAGTCAGCGAAGCGTCTCAATGCCAGGCAGGCACGATGGGCTTTGTTTTTTGCTCGCTTTAATTTTTTGATAACATATCGCCCTGGGTCAAAAAACATCAAGGCTGATGCGCTCTCGCGGAGTTTTGCTCCAATCCAGGAGACCACCGAGGAGCCGTTGCCCATTGTTTCCCCATCATGTATTAAAGTGGGCATTACCCAGGACCTCTTATCATTAGTCCTTAGAGCACAGGAGCAGGCTCCTCCAGACCTTCCGGTAGGTCTTTTGTTTGTGCCTCCTAGGTTAAGACAGCGAGTGTTCCTGGAATTCCATGCCAAGAAGTCAGCAGGTCACCCGGGTATTGCCAGAACTCGGGAGTTGCTATCTAGGGCGGTGTGGTGGCCCTCGGTGGCTAAGGATGTGGATCAGTGGGTTCGGGCATGTGACATCTGTGCCCGAAATAAGACTCCTAGAGGGGTTCCTGTTGGCCCATTACATCCACTCTCTATCCCATCTAAGCCATGGACCCACATTTCAATGGATTTTGTGGTGGACTTGCCCAAATCCTCGGGGATGACAGCCATCTGGGTTGTCGTTGACAGGTTTTCGAAGATGGCGCACTTCGTTCCACTGGTTGGGCTGCCATCAGGCAGACGCCTGTCTGAATTATTTATGCTGCATGTTGTGCGTCTCCACGGGTTGCCACTTGATGTGGTCTCTGACCGCGGATCCCAGTTTGTGGCCAAATTCTGGAGGGCATTTTGTTCCGATCTCCAGATTTCTGTCAGCTTGTCGTCAGGCTACCATCCGCAGTCTAATGGGCAGACTGAAAGGGTGAACCAGTCCTTGGAGCAGTTCCTCAGGTGTTATGTCTCCAAGTGTCAGACTGACTGGGTTGCTCATCTGTCCATGGCGGAGTTTGCCTATAACAACGCGGCTCACTCTGCTACAGGGATCTCTCCCTTCCTTTGTGTGTATGGGCATCATCCTAAGGCCAATTCTTTTGACCCCGTGGACTCCACGCCTGGTGGTTCCTCTGTGGTTTCGGTCCTTAGAGGTATTTGGCGGAAAGTGAAGAAAGCCCTTGTGTCTGTGTCATTAGTGACCAAAAGGGTTTTTGATAAGCGGAAAAGACCCTGCAGCTTCAAATTAGGAGACTTCGTCTGGTTGTCTACCAAGAATTTGAAGTTGAGACAGCCATCTCATAAGTTAGGGCCCCGGTTCATCGGCCCTTATAAGATCACCAGGGTTATCAATCCGGTGGCATTTCAGTTAGATCTGCCCCGTTCTTTGGGTATCAATAAAACATTTCATTGTTCCCTTTTAAAACGGGCGATTAGTAATCCTTCTACCAGTGGAAGACCTTCCCCTCTTCTGATACGTGGCCAGAGGGAGTTTGTTGTTGAAAGGATTCTTGACTCCAAGGTGGTTCGGGGTCGGCTGTCATTTTTGGTGCACTGGAAGGGGTATGGCCCGGAGGAGCGGTCGTGGGTGCGCAGTTGTGATCTTCATGCCCCCAGACTGATACGCTCTTTCTTCTCGCAGTTCCCCGATAAACCCGGTGGTAGGGGTTCTTTGACCCCTCGTCAGAGGGGGGGTACTGTTAGGGTCTCCTGCCCTGTGCTGCCACGTCGTCATGGCAACCGGGAGACAAGTGCTAGTGGAGTAACCTGAGCGCAGCTGATACTCCGGTTCGGGTCTTTTGCTGTGCAGTGGTTATAGGCTCTGTGCACGGCAGGGGATCCGGTGCTGGTTTTTGTGCTCACAGTCTGTGAGGTCTGAGTGGGGCGTGGACAGCACCTGCTTTATAAGGCCTCTTTTCAGGGTAAGCAGATGCTGCTGAATCTTTGTTGGTTAGTCAGTTCATGAACGTTAGCCAGTACTGTGTAGCTTTGTATTTGTTTGTTGCTTACTGCAAATAGGCCTGGGTATTTGGTATTACACTCTGCCAATCCAGACCTAGCAGTAAGACTGGAGTCAGTCGTTTAGCTTGCTGGGGTTCTGTTACTACCCTGTGAACTTAGCAAGTTTGCGGCTGTATTCTAAGACTTGCCTGTCTAATCCTGTCTCACTGTGCTAGGTGTCAGGGGTCAGTTTAGTGGCAGTAAGCTAAAACCTGTGCACTGCAAGTGAGAATTTGGATTGTGGAGATTCTCCTTGTGTCTATCATTCCATCTCTGACCAAGGAGTTTACTGCCACACCCGTTGGTAACCCTTTAGGGTTTTGCTGTTGCCCTTAGCAACAGCATTTCGGGCACTCTACGTATTAAAACACAACATCTTGCTTTTTCCATCTTAGCAGTTCTAATACAAGGGAGATACCCAGTTCCTTAGCCTCTGGGCTTCTCTGTTCACTTTGTGTGTATTTTGTTACCCTATCACCTTCTGTGTACGTTATGTCATATCCCCCAGTTTGTCTGTGAGTCCATCTGTTTTGCATAACAGTTCAAACACCAGTACATTCCTGCAGACACTGGAGTGCATAACAGTTCTGACACCAGTACTTTCCTGCTGGCACTGGTGTGCATAACAGTAACCTGGGTGAGTTCTCAGAACTGCCCGGTTACGATGGTACATTAGAAAGGGTGGACAACAGGACAAAGTGCCTGTGGCCAGAGACCCTGGTGGCCACATGGTTAATGGCGGCCACGGCATGTAAGAACTAGCAAGGCCTTTATATTTGATTTATTATGACTCAATTAAAACAGGCATGATACCAAAGGACTGGCATATAGCAGAGGTAATCCCAATATTTAAAAAAGGTTGCAAAACTCATCCTGGTAACTATAGACTGGTTAGTTTGACATCAATTTTGGGGAAAATATTGGAAGGAATATTAAAGGATAGCATACAGGAGTACTTGGATACCTCCAACGTTATTAATAGGAACCAGCATGATTTCATGAGGGACAGGTCATGTCAAACTAACTTAATTGGCTTCTTCGAGCAAGTAAGCAAAAATCTTGACCAGGGTAATGCAGTAGATGTTGTCTATTTAGATTTTGCAAGAGCCTTCGACACAGTGCCTCACAAGAGGCTGATTTTCAAACTTAGAGAGCTTGGCCTAGGAAACATAATTTGTACTTGTGTAAGTAATTGGCTAGATATCAGGGAACAGCGAGTTGTGGTTAATGGGATGTTCTCCAACTGGGCCACTGTATTCAGTGGAATACCGCAAGGGTCAGTACTCGAGCCACTACTGTTCAAAATATTTATTAATGACCTAGGAGTAGGCCTGGAAAGTATGGCATCAATTTTTGCAGATGATACCAAACTATGTAGGGTAATTAACTCAGCCAAGGATACAGAGTCCCTACAGAATGACTTACTTAAAATGGAAATTTAGGCAACTAAATGGAGACTGAGGTTTAACATAGAAAAATGTAAAGTCATGCGCTTTGGAACTAAAAATAACCATGCAATCTACAAATTAAATTGAGAGAATGTAGGGGAAACGGTATTAGAAAAGATTTTGGGGTGCTCCTTAAAAATAGATTTAACAACAGTCTCCAATGTCAGAGTGCAGCAACAAAGGCAAATAAGGTACTAGCTTCTATAAAACGGGGAATTGAGACAAGGGATGATAGTGTAATCATACCATTATATAAATCATTGGTACGGCCATACCTTGAATATTGTGTACAATTCTGGGCACCTCACTATAAAAATGATATACTAGAACTGGAAAGGGTTCAGAGATGAGCTACAAAATTGCTAAAGGGGTTTGAGGCACTGGAATACAAGCAAAGGCTTACTAGGTTAAATATGTTTACACTTGAAAAAAGGCATCTAAGAGGAGACATTATTAATATATATATAAAGGGACAATACATGGAGCTATCAGGAGATTTATTTATTAAGAGACCTCTACAAAGTACACGCAGACACCCTCTGAGGTTAGAGGATAAAAAATGTCATACCCAAAGAAGGAAAGGGTTCTTCACAGTAAGGGCAGTAAGGATCTGAAATTCTTTACCAGAAAAGGTCGTAATGGCGGACTCAGTCATTAAATTGCAATATGCAATGTATTATCCAGCACATGCAGGGACATCCCTGTGATGTGCTGTGATGGATGCTGGAGGTGCTGCACATGTGCAGTCAGCTAATACCACACAAGCACAGAGGCAACTTCCAGGAAGGGTTCTGAGGGAACCCTCTGCCAGCTACAAGTGCAGTGAGTAGACCATAGGCTACAATGGACTACCACCATCTTCAGATGGCGGTAGCTGCGGGGACCAATATCGGATTGCAACACATTCTGGATATTGGTAAATCTGGCAGCATCGCATCCCCCATAAAAACCTATGAGGGATGCGGCTACAGGCTGAAATGGAGGGATCGCAGCAGGTATCCTTTCTTTTTACTTAATATTTGTAGCTAATCCCTGAAAGTGGGTGTTTTCGGGGATATAGCCACAAATATATAAATGGGCCCCTTAGTGTACAGCAGTGATTTTCAACCTTTTTTAACTCGCGGCACACCAAACAATATTTTAAAATTGGCAAGGCACACCATCAGTTTCCCATGGAAAAAAACACACATATTGGCCCTCAGAGTAAAAAATAATCCACACATACATTGGCTTACACATACATTGGAAAAACATTGCCACCCACATAAATCATGTTGCTCCCTACATAAATCCTATTGCTCTCCACAAAAATCAATCACATTGCTCCCCACATAAATCATGTTGCTCCCCACATAAATTAATCACATTGCTCCCCACATAAATCCTATTGCTTCCTACGTGAATCACATTGTTCCCCCCATAAATCCTTTTGCTCCCCACAGGAGAAATAAAATAACAAATATTAGCCCCTTCCTGTCAGCTGTCCTTCTCCCTGTCTCTGAGGGGCGGGGGTTGTTCATAGTAGAGTGCTGCGAATACTGAGCAGCGGATGGTCGGGCTGGTGTGGATGTGGGTGGACAGGGAAAGTGGTGAACGCGGGAAGGAACTGGAAGATGTGTATGCAGGCGGGTGAGCTGGCTGGGTGGTGAGACGATGCGGCCGTGACCTATGATGTCACACCGCCGCATCTTCAATGCATCGGTCACACCCGGGGCACGACTGATCCTCTAAGAAGAGTCTGGGCCACAGTTTGCTCTGAAGGTGCAGGCAGTGACTCTGACTCCGCGGCACACCTTGCAACTGGTCGCGGCACACTAGTGTGCCACGGCACACTGGTTGAAAAAGCCTGGTGTACAGTGATGTTCCCACTCTCCCTCCCTAGGTGCTGTAGCTGAGACCTGGCTCTCTTCCTCCCCAGGTGCTGCAGCTGAGACATGGTCCTCTTCCTCCTCAGGTGCTGCAGCTGAGACCTGGCTCTCTCCCTCCCAGGTGCTTCTTCTGCTGAGCCCCGGCTTTCTACAGTGCATTGCTGTTCTTAATCTGGTACATTATCATGCATGCACTAGCAGTGTTTACTGTGGAAGCAGTGGCGGAACTGTGGGAGGCAATGGAGTCGGCTGCCGCCGGGCTCCTGACCTGCAGGGGGCACTTCTCCATTGCCTCCCACCCGACAATCCATCGCCGCATCTGACTGGAGTGGACGGAGGAGCCGCAGCAGCAGCTGCCTCCTCATATCCACAGAGAGAGCTCAGCTGAGAGCCGGCTGCAGCTAGTGGGAGCTCCAGCGCACAGCTGCTCACAGGACTTCCAATAGAGCTGGCCGGCTGAAGCTCTCTCTTCCTCCGTCATGAGGATAGCAACAGGTAGGCACTGGCACCACCTGCCTGAAGCTGCTGCATTGTGTGTGTGTGTGTGTGTGTGTGTGTGTGTGTGTGTGTGTGTGTGTGTGTGTGTGTGTGTGTGTGTGTGATTACCGGGGGCATCTATCTTTATTAATACATGTTGGCAGCACTGTGTTTGTGTGTGAATGTTTTTAAGTGAGGTGTGTATGTCTGTGTTTTTTAAAGGAAAGTTGTGTGTTTAAGTGAGAGGCATGTGTTTATGTGTAATTGTGTGTAAGTAAAAGTTAGAAGTAGACCATTGGACCCTTGTACCAGCTTATTTGCACCCCTACAATATACCATCATCCAGCGGTACTATTCGTGGATCAAACGGAGATTGGCGGAATACAACCGTGACTGAGGTGTCTGCATACGGCACTTGGAGACAGGGCCGGCTCCAGGCATGTTCGACTAGAGCGGCCGCGCGGGGCGCAACTCTTATAGGGCGCCGCACGCTGCGGCCGCCATATTTCTGCCTGGAGCCAGCCTTTAATCAGTGTGCCGTGTCCCACTCCCGGCCGCTTGTGTGCGCGCTATGCAGCGCCGGCGTCTGACGTTAGACGCCGCGCAGCGTGCATAGCGCGCAAACAGTATCGTTCCTCCGTCCGCGGCCCTCCCACCCGCCCGTGCCCACAGCAGTACTCCCGGCTCCCAGCACCGCAGTGTCAGTGACAGGTAAGTTAAAATCTGTCTGGCACTGTGTGGGGTCGTTTATGTTTCTGGCACTGTGGGGGCATATCTGCACTGTGGGGGCATTATGTTTCTGGCACTGTGGAGGGCATACCTGCACTGTGGGGGCATATCTGCACTGTGGGGGCATTATGTTTCTGGCACTGTGGGGGCATATCTGCACTGTGGGGGCATTATGTTTCTGGCACTGTGGGGGCATACGCATATCTGCACTGTGGGGGCATTATGTTTCTGGCACTGTGGGGGCATATCTGCACTGTGGGGGCATTATGTTTCTGGCACTGTGGGGGCATACCTGCACTGTGGGGGCATTATGTTTCTGGCACTGTGGGGGCATATCTGCACTGTGGGGGCATTATGTTTCTGGCACTGTGGGGGCATATCTGCACTGTGGGGGCATTATGTTTCTGGCACTGTGGGGGCATATCTGCACTGTGGGGGCATTATGTTTCTGGCACTGTGGGGGCATACCTGCACTGTGGGGGCATTTATGTTTCTGGCACTGTGGGGGCATATCTGCACTGTGGGGGCATTTATGTTTCTGGCACTGGGGGCATTTATGTATCTGGCACTGTGGGGGCTTTTATGTTTTGTGGCACGGCGGGCATTTATTTATCTGGCACTGTGTGGGCATATATGTTTTGTGGCACTGGGGGCATTTATGTATCTGGCACTTATGTATCTGGCACTGTGGGGTCATTGATGCATCTGGCACTGTGGGGGCACTTATGTATCTGGCATTGTGTGGTCATTTATGTATCTGGCATTGTGGGGGCATTTATGTATCTGGCACTGGGGGCATATCTGCACTGTGTGGCCATTTATGTATCTGGCACTGCTGGGGGGCATGTCACGTGTAGCTGGCACTGCTGGGGGGTATGTCACGTGTAGCTGGCACTGCTGGGGGGCATGTCACGTGTAGCTGGCACTGCTGGGGGGCATATCATGTAGTGTATCTACTAGGTGTCTGTGGCTAGGCAATGTGTCTATCGTGCGCTGCCTGGCGCAAAGTGTCTATCGTGCTCTGCCTGGCGCAAAGTGTCTATCGTGCTCTGCCTGGCGCAAAGTGTCTAACGTGCTCTGCCTGGCGCAAAGTGTATAGGAGGTTCTACCTGGTGCAATGTGTATTAGCTGCACTACTATGTGGTGTAATGCGAATTGCCACTATTCTGTGGTCATGCACCTTCCCCACGAAGCAACGCCCCTAAATTTTTGCTGCGCGCCTTCGGCGCGCACTGTCCCTGCTTCAGCATGTGGGTGGAGGAGCACCAAGCATTACAGTATGTACATAATTTTGCCCTCCTTACTTAAAAATGTGCCCTCCTTGTGATCAGCACCCTGCCCTAAAACGTGAACACTATCATGTGTAGCTGGCACTGCTGGGGGTCTATTGTGTGTAGCTGGCACTGCTGGGGGGGCATGTCATGTGTAGCTGGCACTGCTGCGGGGCATGTCATGTGTAGCTGGCACTGCTGCGGGGCATGTCATGTGTTGCTGGCACTGCTGCGGGGCATGTCATGTGTTGCTGGCACTGCTGCGGGGCATGTCATGTGTTGCTGGCACTGCTGCGGGGCATGTCATGTGTAGCTGGCACTACACTGGAGACATTGTGTGTAAGGAACACTACTGTGGCTGTTCTGCATAAGGCTGCTAATTGTGTGCATAGAGGGGGTGTGAAAAAATATATTTATTTATAGTTTAATAATATGAAGTTACGAGGCCACACCCACTTTCCCAGGAGGCCACGCCCACTTTCCCCGGAGCGCGCGCGCATAGGGGTTTGGGGGCGCTTTTACATTTTCTCGCTCAGGGTGCTAGTAGGCCTGGAGCCGGCCCTGCTTGGAGACGTGTACTCAGAGAGCCTGGAAGTCGGGTAAACAATCAGCACAGCAGGCGCCAGTGAAGCGCCGTTCCCGCAGCTTGGAAGTCGGGTAAACTATCAGCACAGCAGGCGCCAGTGAAGCGCCGTTCCCGCAGCCCGAGACCGTCTCTCCTGTCATTGGACTCTCCCGTGATACAACCACTGGTGCAAGCTACACGTAAGGCTCCAGTGTGGAGCGGTTATTCTGCACAATACTATCTTCCTGGTTAAGTGGTAACATATTGAGGAATTCCAATACATAACCACGTTTAAATATGTTATTCACTACATGGGTGCGAATTATAGTTGGTCAATTGATTTTTTAATCCAATACATGGACTGATTTTTATTTTTAAAAATACTCTGTGCACAGAGTTTACCTGAGATCCACCTCCTATAGCTAGGTAATATATTTGTTAGTGATTTTATTTTGACCGGTCTAATAGTTCATTGTAAAGTGTATATATATATATATATATATTTATATGTATTATTAAAAAATATATAGAATATATGAATTTATCCATTTGTCCTTATTGAACTTTGAGCCATATCATACTATTTACAGCGCAAGAGGGGATTAGTTCAGTGTTCTAGTGTAAGTAAAAGTGTCAGGTGTGTGTAAGTGAAAGAGGCTTGTGTGTGTTTGTGTAATTGTGTGTAAGTGAAAGTGACGTGTGTGTGTGTGTGTAATTGTGTGTAAGTGAAAGTGGCGTGTGTATAAGTAAAAGTGGCATGTGTGTGTGTATGTGTGTGTGTAATTGTGTGTAAGTAAAAGTGGCATGTGTGTGTGTGTAATTGTGTGTGTGTAAGTGAAAGAGGCATGTGTGTAATTGTGTGTGTGTGTAAGTGAAAGTGACGTGTGTGTGTGTGTGTGTAATTGTGTGTAAGTGAAAGTGGTGTGTGTGTGTGTGTAATTGTGTGTGTGTGTAAGTGAAAGTGACATGTGTGTGTAATTGTGTGAAAGTGGCGTGTGTGTGTAAGTGAAAGTGGCGTGTGTGTAATTGTGTGTAAGTAAAAGTGGCATGTGTGTGTGTAATTGTGTGTGTAAGTGAAAGAGGCATGTGTGTGTTTGTGTAATTGTGTGTGTGTGTAAGTGAAAGTGACGTGTGTGTGTGTAATTGTGTGTAAGTGAAAGTGGTGTGTGTGTGTAATTGTGTGTGTAAGTGAAAGAGGCGTGTGTGTGTAATTGTGTGTGTGTGTAAGTGAAAGTGACGTGTGTGTAATTGTGTGAAAGTGGCGTGTGTGTGTGTAAGTGAAAGTGGCGTGTGTGTGTAATTGTGTGAAAGTGGCGTGTGTGTAAGTAAAAGTGGCATGTGTGTGTGTGTAATTTTGTGTAAGTAAAAGTGGCATGTGTGTGTGTAATTGTGTGTGTGTAAGTGAAAGAGGCATGTGTGTGTTTGTGTAATTGTGTGTGTGTAAGTGAAAGTGACGTGTGTGTGTGTGTGTGTGTAAGTGAGTGGTGTGTGTGTAAGTGAAAGAGGCGTGTATGTGTAATTGTGTGTGTGTAAGTGAAAGTGACATGTGTGTGTAATTGTGTGAAAGTGGTGTGTGTGTGTAAGTGAAAGTGGCGTGTGTGTGTAATTGTGTGTAAGTGAAAGTGGCGTGTATGTGTAAGTAAAAGTGGCATGTGTGTGTGTGTGTGTGTGTGTGTGTAATTGTGTGTAAGTAAAAGTGGCATGTGTGTGTAATTGTTTGTGTGTAAGTGAAAGAGGCATGTGTGTGTTTGTGTAATTGTGTGTGTGTGTAAATGAAAGTGACGTGTGTGTAAGTGAAAGTGGCGTGTGTGTAAGTGAAAGTAGTGTGTGTGTAATTGTATGTGTGTAAGTGAAAGAGGCATGTGTGTGTGTGTAATTGTGTGTGTGTGTAATTGTGTGAAAGTGGCATGTGTGTGTAAGTGAAAGTGGCGTGTGTGAAAGTAAAAGTGGCGTGTGTGTGTGTGTAATTGTGTGTAAGTAAAAGTGGCATGTGTGTGCGTAAGTGAAAGTGACGTGTGTGTAATTGTGTGAAAGTGGCGTGTGTGTGTAAGTGAAAGTGGTGTGTGTGAAAGTAAAAGTGGCGTGTGTGTGTGTGTAATTGTGTGTAAGTAAAAGTGGCATGTGTCTGTGTGTGTAATTGTGTGTGTGTGTAAGTGAAAGAGGCATGTGTGTGTTTGTGTAATTGTGTGTGTGTAAGTGAAAGTGACGTGTGTGTGTAATTGTGTGTAAGTGAAAGTGGCCTGTGTATGTGAAAGTGGTGTGTGTGTAATTGTGTGTGTGTGTGTGTAAGTGAAAGAGGCATGTGTGTGTGTGTAATTGTGTGTATGTGAAAGTGGCGTGTGTGTGTAATTGTGTGTAAGTGAAAGTGGCGTGTGTGTAAGTAAAAGTGGCGTGTGTGTGTAATTGTGTGTAAGTAAAAGTGGCGTGTGTGTGTGTGTAATTGTGTGTGTGTGTAAGTGAAAGAGGCATGTGTGTGTTTGTGTAATTGTGTGTGTAGGAGAAAGTGATGTGTGTGTGTGTGTAATTGTGTGTAAGTGAAAGTGGTGTGTGTGTAATTGTGTGTGTATGTGTAAGTGAAAGAGGCATGTGTGTGTAATTGTGTGTGTGTGTGTGTAAGTGAAAGTGACATGTGTGTGTAAGTGGCGTGTGTGTGTAAGTGAAAGTGGCGTTTGTGTGTAAGTGAAAGTGACGTGTGTATAAGTGAAAAAGGCGTGTGTAAGTGAAAGAGGCGTGTGTGTAAGTGAAAGAGGCGTGTGAGTTAGTGAAAGAGGTGTGTGTGTGTAAGTGAAAAAGGTGTGTGTGTAAATGAAAGAGGCATGTGTGTAAGTGAAAGAGGCGTGTGAGTTAGTGAAAAAGATGTGTGTGTGTGTGTGTGTGTAAGTGAAAGAGGTGTGTGTGCGCAAGCAAAGAGGCATGTGTGTACGCTGCTACTGTTCACCCTGTGTACCAGATATCTACATATGGCGTATATATATTTCTGCTGTGGGGTACATTGGGCTCCACAAGGATGGACAATGGAGTGTAGAGTAGGATCTTGATCAGAGGCACCAACAGGCTCAAAGCTTTGACTGTTCCCAGAATGCACAGCGCCGCCTCCTCTATAACCCCCGCCTCCCTGCACAGGAGCTTAGTTTTGTAGTTGGTGCTGCAGTAAGCAGGCACTTATCAGAGGGGCTGCTCCAGTCAGCCCTAAAAAGAGCTTTTTTATGAAGAAAAAGTGAAGACTTCAAGGGCAGCAGCTGTGGTAAATGTCAAAAGACATTCACTGCTGCAGCTCCAGCTCTCCCCAGCGGCGCTGTACACTGCCGAGCCCTGGTTGGCGGGTAACTACAGCAGGAGGCTCCGGTTTTCTTCACGTCAGGCACACACGATGGGGGCTCTCTGGGATCGCGTGGCCGCGCTTCGGGAGGTGGTGAGTGGGTCCCGCTTGCGGGACCCGGTCTTTATCGCGATCCGGCGTGGTCAGTGGGAGGCGGGCCACGCGCGCTGGCGGTGGACACTGTGGCAGTACTTGGGATCCCACTAGATCACCGGTGCATGGGCGCAGGTCAGGTTTTCTCTCTAAAACCAGTTTAATAAGAGCCCACAGTAGCCGGTGGTTTTGCCAGCAGGGGGATAAGGCTTAGACCTGAAGCCCCTCCCCCAGCCCCGGGGCGCCATTTCCCGCAAATGTTCCCGCCCTGGAGCTGCATATCTGTCTCTCCCTCACTCCCTGTCAGTGTCTGGGCGCCATTATCCCTCAGCTTCACTGTTCCTGGGACTGCTTGGGCAAATCCTCCTGTGTAAAGCCGCCTGGTTGTCAGTGCTGTGACTTTACATGACACTTAAGTATTCTACCTGCCTTTTTAGACAGTGCTAGTTAAGAAAGAGTGCACTTAGTCAGGGTTTTCTAGTACAATTACTCTGTGATATACATCCAGTTCTTACTGTGTAGTGTTATATCTATTGACTATATAGCTATATATATAAGCTAGTCCAGTGCAGTATTATGGTCAGTAATAACCTCTGCATTGTACAAACTGTGACTATCTGTGTGTGCATTAGATAGCTGAGTGGTGTCCATTTCGTGTCTTTCACTCAACCTGCTATCCCTATATTCTATAACCTGAGGGGGCTTGGTGCGTCAGGTTTTATATTGATATAGGATTTTCACAAAGATATACTTTAATACGTATTTTTGTCTGTGATTTAGTCACCATATCTCTCCTTTATCTCTGCTAGTGCTGACTACACTGCGCAGGGGTTTGGGTAAGAGGTATTGTGCTGCTGCCAATTGTACTGTGTTACCGGATACTGCAAGTTATATCATGTCTGCTTCTGAGGGTAACGGTTCTGGGGCTGAACACACTGCCGGTGTTGCTGAAGCCACAGATCCCTATGAGGGGAATATAGCAGCTGTGGGCTCTGGTTCTGGGGGCTCTTTGCCCCCCAGTGGGACTGTGCCAACGGAGGCACATAATGACCCACCGTGGGCCGCTTTTTCCATGCTTCTGCATAAACTAACACCCCCTATGGGACCCCCAATGCCGGTACAACCGTATGTGGTCCCTGCAGCTAACCCGCCATGGGCGGATGATTTATCTGCTCAATTGAAGAAGTTGAACCAGTCCCTGACTACTAAAAAGGCTGACCATCGCTCGCCTAAGTCCAAGGGGTCCTCTAAGCGAGCACTTGTCTCCTCACAATCCACTGCTGTCACTGACACCTCGTCTGATGAAGACGGCACTTACACTGACCCTAAAGGTTCTGACTCAGATACGGCTGATGGGGTGGGTAGTTCACATGTGGATGTTCCTGATCTTTTGGAGGCTATTAAGTTAATTCTACAGATTACGGATGATCCCGAGCCATCCGTCCCTCCTAAGAAACCTGATAGGTTCAAGTGTCAGAAGGTGGTTAAACAAGTTTACCTCACTCTGACCACCTAGTGGATATACGTCAAGAACCCTGGGAAAACCCGGGTACAAAGTTTGTGCCTCAAAAGAAGATGCTGGCTCGCTATCCCCACGCGCCAGAGCTGTCTAAGAATTGGGAAACGCCTCCTCCAGTGGACTCACATGTGGCTAGGAAGGTGGTTTCCTCAGCTCTGCCTGTCACTACCGTTACGTCTCTAAAAGAACCTACGGATAAACGTGTGGAGGGTTGTCTTAAAGCAATTTACACCCTCACGGGTGCTGCACAAAGGCCCACTATTGCAGCTACATGGGCTGCAGAGGCTATTGAAGCATGGGCCTTGGAGTTAGAAGCTGAAATCTCCTCTGACCATGCTAGACAATGCTTGTCGTATATTGTCACAGCTTATCGCTATATTAAAGAGGCGGCTTCTGATGCCGGTATACTAGCAGCCAAGGCCTCTACTACGTCAGTCCTGGCTCGCCGGATAGTGTGGCTGAGATCCTGGTCTGTGGATCTGGACTCTAGAAAAACCATGGAGGTACTCCCTTTCAAGGGAGATATTCTGTTTGGGGAGGACTTAAATAAGATAGTGGCTGACTTGGCTACTGCCAAAACTGCCTTTCTGCCAAGTACCGCTCCTTCTGTGTCGAAGGCTAAAGGTACTTCCTTTCACCCCTTTCGTCCTTCAAGTAAAGCAAAAGGTCAGGCGTACAACAAGCAGGCCCGCACTTCCAAACCTGGTAAGCCGAAGCCAAAAAGAGCCTGGGCGGCCCGTCAGCCAGCTTCCAAGGCCGATAAGCCTGACGCATGACGGGGCGGGCCTGCCCCTGGGGGATCCCAGGGTGGGGGGCCGGCTTCTAGGGTATACCCAGGAATGGTTGAAGACCACTTCAGATGCCTGGGTACGGGAAGTCGTTACTCGAGGTTACGCCATAGCCTTCAAAAACCGACCCCCTCATCGTTTTTGCCAGACAGACGTCCCGTCGGACCAGACAAAGGCAAACACTCTGCATTCGGTGGTACAGACCCTCCTGGATAGAGGGGGTTCTATTCTCCGCTGTTTCTAGTCCCAAAACCGAATGGGTCCTCCCGGCCCATTCTCAACCTCAAGGCATTGAACAGGTTTGTGAAGGTTTCCAAGTTCCGTATGGAAACCCTTCGCTCTATAGTTCTAGCCTTGGAATCTGGGGTCTGCATATTCCTATACCAGCGTCACATCAGCAATACCTGAGGTTTGCTATTGGCAACCTCCATTACCAGTTTCGGACGTTACCTTTTGTTTTAACAACGGCTCCGCGAGTCTTCACCAAAGTAATGGCGGTGTGGTACTCCGCCGTCAAGGGGTCAGGATACTGCCGTATCTGGACGACTTGTTAATCCTGGCAAATTCCCCAGAACTTCTCCTATGTCATCTGGATATGACGGTCCGGTTTCTACAAGCCCACGGGTGGCTCATCAACTGGAAGAAATCCTCCCTGATCCCTGCTCAGAGCATGGTGCATCTGGGAGCGCTACTGGACACTCACAACCAGAGGTTGTTCTTGTGTCAGGAGAAGGTCCTGAAGCTTCAGGACAGGATTCGTTGCTTCCTTTCTTGTCCGCAAGTGTTGATACATTCGGCTATGCAGGTGCTGGGCCTCATGGTGTCAGCATTCGACATGGTGGAGTATGCTCAATTCCATTCTCGCCCCCTCCAGAGGCTGATTCTAGCCAAGTGGGACGGCCTGCCTCACCGGATTAGGTCTCAAATGATCTCATTGACTCCGGAGGTCCGTCTGTCGCTGCACTGGTGGCTCCAGGACCAACGATTGTGCAGGGGCCGTCCCTTCTGGATATCCAACTGGGTCCTGTTAACGACAGATGCCAGTCTAAGAGGTTGGGGCGCGGTGCTGGAGCAACACTCCCTTCAGGGTCGGTGGACCAAGGAGGAATCTCTCCTCTCGCTCAATATTTGGCGGTCTTCAATGCATTGAACCTGGCCCAGCATTTAATTCAAAACCGTCCTGTTCAAGTACAGTCAGACAACGCCACCACAGTGGCTTACAAAAATCATCAAGGCGGCACTCGAAGCCGTTTGGCAATGAAGGAAGTCTCACAGATTCTACATTGGGCGGAACGCCATCTACCGGCCATATCGGCAATATTCATTCCAGGAGTCCTGAATTGGGAAGCAGACTTTCTCAGTCGTCAGGACATGCATGCCGGCGAGTGGGGCCTCCATCCAGAAGTGTTTCAACTTCTAGTGGAAAAGTGGGGTCTTCCAGATGTAGATCTGATGGCGTCTCGACACAATCACAAGGTTCCGGTCTTCGGAGCAAGGTCAAGGGATCCTCAAGCAGCATTCGTGGATGCGCTGGCGGTGCCGTGGAGGTTTCGGCTGCCGTACGTGTTCCCTCCGGTGTCACTCCTGCCCATGGTAATTCGGAAGTTCAAGCAAGAAAAAGGAAATCTGCTTTTCCTAGCTCCAGCGTGGTCCAGACTGCACTGGTTCTCAGACCTGCAGGGCCTATCGTCAGAGCGTCCAATTCTACTTCCACAACACCCAGACCTCCTCGTTCAGGGCCCCTGTGTCTACCAGGACCTAGCCCGGCTGTCTTTGACGGCATGGCTCTTGAAGCTTCCGTCTTAAGGGCTAAAGGGTTTTCTGACGAGGTCATTCAAACTATGTTGCGGGCCCGGAAACCGGCTTCTGCCCGAATTTACCATAGGGTCTGGCATTCCTACTTTGTTTGGTGCGCATCTAACAATTATGACGCTTCCAAGTTTAGTACAGCCAAACTTTTGGCTTTTCTGCAACAGGGCCTGGATTTAGGCCTGCGTCTGGCCTCCCTCAAGGTTCATATTTCTGCCTTGTCGGTGTGGTTTCAGAGAAAAATTGCGACTTTACCTGATGTTCATACTTTCACTCAGGGTGTGTTGCGTATCCAACCTCCCTATGTCCCGCCTGTGGCTCCTTGGGACTTGTCGGTGGTTTTGGAGGCGTTGCAGGAGCCTCCGTTTGAACCCCTTTGGTTCAGCTGATCGTAAGTGGCTTTCCCTTAAGGTGGTGTTCTTGCTGGCTATTGCCTCTGCTAGAAGAGTGTCGGATTTGGGGGCCCTTTCCTGTAGTTCCCCATATCTGATTTTTCACCGTGACCGGGCGGTACTTCGGACTCGCCCCAGTTATTTACCGAAGGTGGTGTCCTCGTTCCACCTTAATCAGGAGATTGTGGTTCCGGCCTTTGTCTCTCCTGATTTGTCTCCCAAAGAGCGGTCTTTGGATGTGGTACGGGCTCTCCGTATCTATGTGAAGAGAACTGCTTCTATTCGAAAATGTGATTCTCTCTTTGTTTTGTTTGGATTTCACAAACGTGGCTGGCCTGCTCACAAGCAGACTCTGGCCAGGTGGATTAAAATGGTGATTGCACATGCTTATGGGAAGGCTGGTCTGTCAGCTCCTGCTCACATTACGGCCCATTCTACTCGGTCTGTTGGACCTTCTTGGGCGGCCCAACGTGGTGCGACCCTTGAACAACTGTGCAAGGCGGCTACGCAGTCCCCTGGGAACACGTTCATAAGGTTCTATGCCTTCGATACTGCTGCTTCCCAGGATGCTTCCTTTGGACGCCGGGTTCTTGTGCCCGCAACAGTGCGTCCCCTCCCATAAGGAACTGCTTTAGGACATCCCCATTGTCCATCCTTGTGGAGCCCAGTGTACCCCGCAGCAGAAAACGAGTTTTATGGTAAGAACTTACCGTTGTTAAAACTCTTTCTGCGAGGTACACTGGACTCCACAAGGAGCCCACCCTGACGCACTTAGCTTCTTCGGGTTGGTATGGCATTAGCCGCTTACACTTCTCTTGTCGTGAGAGTGTGGTGTATGTGGCTACTAACCGTTGTCGTCTCTTTTCCTGCTACTGCATTGGGCTGGTTAACTAAAAACTGAGCTCCTGTGGCGGGGTTATAGAGGAGGCGGCGCTGTGCATTCTGGAAACAGTCAAAGCTTTGAGCCTGTTGGTGCCTCGGATCAAGATCCTACTCTACACCCCATTGTCCATCCTTGTGGAGCCCAGTGTACCTCGCAGAAAGAGTTTTAACAACGGTAAGTTCTTACCATAAAACTTTTTTATATATATATATATATATATATATATATATCCCTATATGTATAAGGGTGGGGGCACCAACATTTTATCATGTCTCCGTCCGGGCGACTGGGGCAAACTTACGCCACTGTGTGGAAGCTCTGCTGGGCAGCCACTGGATCCTGCAGTAATGTGCCAGATTGTTACTGTTATTATATCCCCTCTGTCTACACTGTTACCCCACTGTGCCTCATTATCACCCTGCTGTGTCCACTGTTACCCAGTTCTGTTCACTGTTACCACCTCGCTCTGTACACTTATCCCATTGTATCCACAATTACCTCACTCTATTATCCACTGTTACACCGCTCTGTGTACTGTCCCCAGTAATATTAATACTCCATGTAATACCAATACCACTACTGTATCCACTGGACCAAGTCTTATTTCTCTGTGTAACACTGATACCCCCACTGTCTCTAATCTTATTTCCCCATGTAATATCCTCATGGCTGTAATTCTAAAATGTAAGCATTTCCATTACTAAGTTGCTTTACAATAACATAAGCGCAGCACACTATTTTGTCTTTTTCAATGACCAGGTGATCTATTGGTGGCACTGTAAAGGTCGGAGGGGCTTTAGCACACACTCAGTGCACGCTATACTTCAAAGTCTGCAGTCTACCCAAAGTAGAATGATAAAGAATATGGCTCTGCCATTATATTACTTTATGGACAAAATGTTAAAATTTTTTATAGGTGCAACAATTAAATCAAGTGTGGCTCGGCTTCTGTCTCCAGAATTTGGACAGACAATCTGTATAGTGCTACAGAAGAAAAAGCAAATCACACGTAATAAATTTTTTTGAGATTTGGGGGGGAATTAATTTACATACGAAGGGGTGAATCAGTCATTGCCGTGGGATTTCAATACTGGCAACGACAGCCCGATCTGCCCCCTTGGCACAGTCGGACGAATGTGGAACTCGCTAAAAACTGCTTGCTGCCTACAGTGGTGCCGAGAGGCAGGGGGAGGGGGTACAAATTACCCGGGGGCGGGCTGCTGGAGGGGCCCCGGGTCGCTAACCCCCTCCCCCCCGGATACCTGTACTGCAGCGTCATCTTCCCGGTGATGTCGCCGTGAAGATGGTGCTGCACATAGAAAGCAAAGACTCTGGCACATCTTTGCTCTCTAGTGGCCGGCGTCATCTTTCCAAATATCACTGGGAAGATGGCGCTGGCCGGGGAGGAGGGACCCACTTTCAGATCAAGTAAGGTAGGAAGCGGGTGCCCTCCCCATACCCCCCTATGTTAAAATGGTGCCCCCCCTTGTAAGCGGCCCTGCAATTATTTTATTATTCACAAATATTTATACGTGGCTTATTAAGTGGGCATAACCACTCCCACTTAATAAGCATGCCCCAAGCCTTTACCGGGGCCCGGCGTGGCTCTCAACAGCCCTGGCTGACTATGGAGCAGCGACCACTTTTAAACAAGATCCCGCTGCCATAAAGTGCAGCAGTGTCAGGAGGATTCCTCGGACTAATCTTCCCGGCACTTAATTGAATTCCCCCCTATAAAAAAAAGGTTGTTTTATTTTATCATGCCTCAATGATTACTATTCTGTGTGCAGCTAATGTATATCCGCCAGTGGATGCTTTCATAGACAGCAGATCAGCCATGTGAATAGAGCCTAGCATTACTGTACCCTTTGTTTGTTATAAAAAGTGGACATTATGATTCAAAGAGGAACCGAAATTAGATTAAATAAATTACTTATGCAACAGTTCAAGGAAGTCAGAACCTGTTGTCCTGGCAGACCACATACCTGACAGTTTTCAGGCGTGCTCTTCCTCGCTTCCGTAAAAAAATGGAGGACAAACAAGAGCCTCCCATAATCTTGGCGGGTGAGAGGATTTCCAGGTATGAGAAGACTTTCTACACAGGACCTTTGGGTCCAGGATACTGTGAAAATACATAGAAAATAGAATTAAAAATAAAACCAAACACGGATATGTTTGTAAAGTCACAAAGTCCACAGTCTCATGTACAAAGGATAGCGTTATGTAACAGTATATAAACACTGCTGGACACAGAGGCGTAACTGTGGGAGGCAACGGAGTCGGCTGCTGCCGGGCTTTTGCTCTATAGGGGGGCACCTCTCCTCCCATTACGTGTGTTCAGCGATACCATTCAATTAACTTAATTAATAGCCGCCGCTATCTCTTCCTCCCTGAACCTTACAAGACGCACCCTCTTTATTGTAGATACACATTTTACAAGTGTCATACCCAGGTTTAGATAGAACCCACGACCTAAGAAATGTGTGATTTAAAATAAATGACTGTGAAAAGTAAAACAAAATTTC
This sequence comes from Pseudophryne corroboree, assembly GCF_028390025.1. Classification (NCBI taxonomy): domain Eukaryota; kingdom Metazoa; phylum Chordata; class Amphibia; order Anura; family Myobatrachidae; genus Pseudophryne; species Pseudophryne corroboree. The sequence continues at coordinate 86,041,539 of NC_086453.1, read as the reverse complement.
AGAACACTCCATATACACACACACACACCAATATATATATATGTATACACATACATACATATACATTTTATATATATATATATATATATATATAAAAAGAAAGAAGAAATGGAGGGCGCACAGATGAGTATAATTGATAAAAGATTTTTACTCATAAATAACGGCTCATACACATTTCAGTATCAGGTCACCCGCTTAGTTGTAAAGGGATGTCTGGCCTCCGGATTACCAGGCACCTCACCCAACGCCGCTGTCGGATAACCACTGCCGCGGACAGTCTCTCACAGCAGCACAAACTGGATTCCAGCCGGGGACGCCCGCTGAACTCCGGTCAGCACGTCACGGATCCTGTTGGCCACGCCCAACGAGTTTCGTCGTAAGACTTCATCAGGGGGGGTGTCTAGCCTCCGTGTATGGACTTCATCAGGGGGGGTGTCTAGCCTCCGTGTATGGACAATTTATACTGATGCGGCAATTACACACCTAATCAACAATTAACAAATTATTGCACAGATATCAACAAATTATATTGCACAGTGGCCCTCATTCCGAGTTGATCGGTCGCAAGGCGAATTTAGCAGAGTTACACACGCTAAGCCGCCGCCTACTGGGAGTGAATCTTAGCTTCTTAAAATTGCGACCGATGTATTCGCAATATTGCGATTACTAACTACTTAGCAGTTTCAGAGTAGCTTCAGACTTACTCTGCCTGTGCGATCAGTTCAGTGCTTGTCGTTCCTGTTTGACGTCACAAACACACCCAGCGTTCGCCCAGGCACTCCCACCGTTTCTCCGGCCACTCCTGCGTTTTTTCCGGAAACGGTAGCGTTTTCAGCCACACGCCCCTGAAACGCCGTGTTTCCGCCCAGTAACACCCATTTCCTGTCAATCACATTACGATCGCCGGAGCGATGAAAAAGCCGTGAGTAAAATTACTTTCTACATAGCAAAGTTACTTGGCGCAGTCGCAGTGCGAACATTGCGCATGCGTACTAAGCGGATTTTCATTGCGATGCGATGAAAAATACCGAGCGAACAACTCGGAATGAGGGCCAGTGTAACAACAATTAATACAAATAAAATACATTCTAAAAACATAATTTAAAAGCGCACAGAGATCGTGACAATAAGAGACTATATAAAGGATATATAATATAAATAATATCAGTGAACTGCACATATGATCTCTATTTCATTAATCTTTATAAAAGGACGTGTATAAAGATAGTACATTCTATTTATGATTTATTTAAGAGTATCATTTATATAACAAGTACCAAACAACATTTATAATCATAATAGCATGAAAGTGCTTGTAAGCTATATAAACGAGATCTTTCTCGTGAGAGGTATTACTTTGTAAGCACTTTATCCGTGCGTTTCTTATTAACAGCATAATATAAACAGAGATAAAAAACGGACATATTTAAAACTCAACAGCAAAGAATGTCAATTAACTGTCTGAGCATAGGTGAACCTTGACACAAAGGAGCCAATGGCCCAACTACAATGTATCAAAACCTCCTGCGCCCGACAGCCAACTCAATGTAAAAACGGTGTAATATCATAGTTCTCATTTAACCCTTCCAGACTAATGGTATTTAGAATATGTATCCAATACATCTCTCTCTTACTAAGCTGTTTGGAGATATCTCCTCCCCTTTCATCTAACTTCACATATTCTATAGCTTTAAAGCTAAACCTATTTAAAGAACTACCATTGCATTTCAGGAAGTGTCTTGGAACACTATGATCTGTTAATTTATTTGTAATACTTCTAGTGTGTTCAAGTATACGAATCTTAAGCTGCCTTTTTGTTTTCCCTATATATCGTATACCGCATGCACATTCTAACATGTAGATGACTGAAGATGTTTGACAGTTAATCATCCCTTTAATATCCCATGATTTGGACCTATCTGACTTCCAGACTTTCTTCCTATCTTTATCCATATACTGGCATACTTTACAGTGGTTGCACAGATAGCAACCATTAATGGGGGTTCTATTTAACCACTTTTCATCTGTTAATTTACTTAGATTGCTAGGGGCAAGAGAGTTTTTGGGGGACCTTGCTTTTTTAAAAACAACTTGAGGACAATCCGGTAAATGACCTTTAAGGATCGGATCAAGGGCCAATATATCCCAATGTTTACTTAAAATCTTCCTGATCTCCTTACTTTTTGTATTAAAACCTGTAATAAACGGAATAAAGGACCCCTCTCGGACTTTCTTTCTTTCTTTGTAAACAAGGAGGTCATTCCTGTTAAGGCGATCTGCTTTTTCTTTACAACTATCTACTAATTCAACAGGATATTTTTTCTCCAAAAATCTATCTTTATACACTACCACCTGTTTTTCCTATACATCATTCCCTACACAATTATGTTTTAATTGTAAAAACTGTGAATACGGTAGGTTTGTAACCCAATTTTTAAGATGGCAACTGTTAAAATGAACATAATTGTTACTATCTACTTGTTCAACATCTTTTATTACATGCCCAAAATTCATAAACGGTTAGAGAAGCCACCAGGACGGCCTATTATCGCCGGTATAGATTCTGCTACATCTAAGTTGTCAGAATTTGTGAACATTTATATTAAGAATTATGTACTAGGTCTCAAATCATACATTAAAGATTCAACACATGTATTAAGGAATCTCAACAAAATTGTCTGGAATTCTGAATTTAGTTGCTGTACGATAGATGTTATGTTTCTCTACACTTGTATTCCCCACAAGGAAGGATTTAAAGCGAAATATTACCATTTGAAAAAAGATGAAACCTTAAGTGAAGATCTTAGACTGTTTTTATTAAAATGTATTCAATATGTTTTAAATAATTATTATTTTAAATTTCAAGGTGAATTTTACAATCAGCTATGTGGGTGTGCTATGGGGACCCCTTATGCCTCGAGTTTTGCCAATTTATATCTTGGTAAATGGGAATCAGAAATCATATTTGAAAATAATCCCTTTTCAGAATTTATACACATTATTTATAGATATATAGATGATATATTACTAATTTGGAAGGGTAGTGAAGTAGATTTTAATAGATTTATACAATTCTTGAATTCCAACTGTTATAATTTAAAATTCACTTCTAATTACCAAAGAAAAAAAATTGAGTTTTTAGATTTGGTTATAGATACAACTGATTGGAGTCCTGGTAAAGGTATTAATACCTACACATATGTTAAACAAGTAGATAGTAACAATTATGTTCATTTTAACAGTTGCCATCTTAAAAATTGGGTTACAAACATACCATATTCACAATTCTTACGATTAAAACATAATTGTGTAGAGAATGATGTATATGAAAAACAGGTGGTAGTGTATAAAGATAGATTTTTTGAGAAAAAATATCCTGTTAAATTAGTAGATAGCTGTAAAGAAAAAGCAGATCACCTTAACAGGAATGACCTCCTTGTTTACAAAGAAAGAAAGAGTCCGAGAGGGGTCCTTTATTTCGTTTATTACAGGTTTTAATACAAAAAGTAAGGAGATCAGGAAGATTTTAAGTAAACATTGGGATATATTGGCCCTTGATACGATCCTTAAAGGTCATTTACCGGATTGTCCTCAAGTTGTTTTTTAAAAAGCAAGGTCCCTCAAAAACTCTCTTGCCCCTAGCAATCTAATACCGCTTTCACATCGCTAACCCGGTAAAGAACCGGCTTTTGAACACGCTTCCGACCTGGGTCTGAACACGCTATACCCCTTTCACATCGCAGTTTGGAGCCGTGTTATTACCGGGTTATTCCCGGGTTGGTGCCTTTCACACTGAACCCGGTTCACCCTTTGAAAACATTTGTGATGTCATTTTAAATGGACTTTTCTGTCTCCTATTGATGAGGTTTGAAAGGTATTACAAGGAGGGGCTGGGGAGTGCTCAGTAGTGCAGCCATCATGGCCGACACAGCACATGTCTCTATAGACTTTATGATGGTCTCAGCTGTACTGCTCTTGGATTCAGCCTGTGAGAGGATATTTGAGCTTCTCACATTCTGTAGCTTGTTCAGCAGCTATGTTATGAGGAGGAGGCTGCAGTATTTGTGAGACACCGCCATTCGTCGCCGACAATACCTGCGCAGGAGGAGATCATTTATATCAGCTTCTGTGACCACCATACTCAACCTTAACCTCACTACACAACGAAGATTGTGGTCTAGAGAACGGCAGCATGGGCAAGTTTTTATGCAAAGTGTGCTGAACTTTCAGGATGTTCAGTGGAAGTGTCACTTCAGAATGTCGCGTCACACATTCCACTACCTTTTGGATTTAATGTCCCCAGCACTCTCTAGACAGACCACAAACTTCAGGTCACCAATAGAGCCAAGCAGGAGGCTAGCTATAGCATTGTGGTGGTATGCCACTCCAGGTGAATATCGCACAATTGCTTGCCTGTTTGGTGTGGGGATATCTACCGTTTGCACCGTTGTGCATGAGGTGACCAGAGCATTGGTGGACAACCTATACCACAGATTTATTTCTCTTCCGCATGGCCAGCGTTTGGATAAAACAATTAAGGGATTTGTGGAGTCTGGATATCCGCAGTGTGCAGGTGCAATCGATGGTACCCACATCCCTATAATCGCACCTTATGATAATCCTGCCGACTACTACAACAGAAAGGGATGGCATTCCATTGTTTTTGCAAGCTGTGGTGGATCATAAGTATTGGTAATGTTCTTGTCAGTGTGTTTTCTTAATGCTAATTGTTTATAATTAATTTACAACTTAATATATATTTTTATATTAGCTTCACAGACGTATTCATCGGTTGGCCGGGACGGTCACATGACGCTCGAGTGCTTGCTAACTCTGATCTGTACCGGCTAGCAGAGGACAAGCAAGGGGGCTACCTTTTTCCAAGAGTGGTGATTTTGTGTAATAATTTTAATACTTTTGAAAACATGCCCAAGAAAAGATGTGTTAAAATGACGCAATGTTCATGAATCAAGCAGGTAATAGATGAATGCAATTTAATTTACATTGGGACCAATTAGTTGTCGTTACCTTCAAATATGCTTCCTATGTGCCCACCAGCCTGGCCATCACGGAGGAGTCTGCTCATATTTGTATTCCAATTTCTTGTTGCTAACGTACATTTTTTTATCTATATTCCTACTAGAAATCCAAATTTGTGGACGGAGTGGAGATCCCGGTACACATAATTGGTGATGCAGCCTACCCGTTACGACGATGGCTCATGAAGGGGTTCACCCAACATGTCCAACTGAGCCCCAATCAAATTACATATACGCACACCCTGAGCTCGGCAAGAATGGTGGTCGAAAATGCCTTTGGACGATTAAAAGGACGTTGGCGCTATCTTATGTAGCGCAATGATGTAGACATTAATATCATGCCTAACATTGTTGCAGCATGTTGCATTCTGCATAACCTATGTGAGTTTCAGAGGGAGGAATTCCTACCAGAGTGGACAGTGCAGGCCTCCGCTGCGTACCCTGCACTTGATTGTGAGGTCTATCTGGGCGATCATTCTGGAAGTGCAGAACAGATGAGGTCTGCTATAATGGCAACCTTCCCTCATTACTCCGTTAATTTTTTTCAGTTTGTATATTCTGTTAATTGTTGTTGCTACAAAAAATAAACCTGTTTAGTTGACGTTCTGCTACTGTGTCGATAACAAATGTACAACATCAATATCCAATTTGAAATGGATGTATCAAGCATTTTGTTTGTAAGTAAAAATAGGACAAGTCCAAAGATGAACAAAAGGTCAGAGACCTTAGAATTTTAATCTGTATAAAACTTTGGTAAATAAAGTAGTGAAATCTTTACAGTAATAAAAGTCAAACCAGTAATAGTGTAGGAAAAACACTCCTATGATTTTAAAACCAACTTTTTTTAAAAAAAACAATAACCATTTAAGATAAATTACGGTAAACAGGAGACTCTGTAGTTGTCTCGGTTTCAGAAGGTGATTGGGTGTGTTGAGGTTGTGTATGTCGAGGATGGGTATAGTGAGTTGGAGTTAGTGGAGGTGGGGTTTGTTGAGGTTGTGTATGTCGAGGATGGGTATAGTGAGTTGGAGTTAGTGGAGGTGGGGTTTGTTGAGGTTGTGTATGTCGAGGATGGGTATAGTGAGTTGGAGTTAGTGGAGGTGGGGTTTGTTGAGGTTGGTTATGTCGAGGATGGGTATGGTGTGGCGTTGGTTGAAGTGGGGTATGTTCATAGTAGGGGGGGCCAGGGTTATAGTGGTTATACGGTTGAGGGTAGTTTGGTGGCACTGTGTGCAGCCCTTCAATGCATTGGAACATTCGATCAAATATGGACATTTCAAATTCCTGCATTTCCCTCTGACGTTCTCTTGCATCCCTATTATAGGTTTCCTGCATAGAGATCAGCTGCGTCATAAATGTGTTGTTCATGTCTTGCTCTGCTTGCAAAAATCGCTCGAGACATGCATCTTCTCGATCAGCCATGGCAGCGTCCATCTGCTCTAATTTCTCCACCAGGACAGTGGTCATAATTCTTGCAGCTTGCTCCGTTTTGTTTGGGCGGCACCTCCTTGACGGAACAGTATATACTGCAGACACAAATCAAATAATTATGTTATTGGAATTTGCATAGAGCTTATATAAAATAGCAGTGTTCGCAAACGTGTTTGTGGCCTCCTTCCACCTGCACACTGCATATACTCTGCAACATTTATCATTTTTAATTGTATGCATTTATTGTTAAGATTTAATGACGTTAATGTTTAGAGTTGTTAGTTTGTGTTTAGTTTACGTTAATTGTTAATGTTAGTTATTATGCTTTTAGGATTGTTGTACTTACTGTTTCCACACAAAGGCTGCGTTTGTGCAATTGGGGCCATTTGACTTGGCTCAGCCTCTGTGTCTTCTGGCGCATCAGTGGTTTCAGTTCTGCTGGGCTCCTGTACAACTGGGTCAGGCATAGTGGTTTGCATCGGTTGCGTATCATCCAGTACGAGTGGTGGAGATGGTGGTGATCGAGTGTCTGGGTCCTGTACGCTGCAGGTGGAAGCAGCACAGGCCTGTCTTGTTTCTGCTGCTGCTATGCTGGAGGATAAGCTAACCGGTGTTGCAAGTGCTGTGTGGCCAAATATGGTGGCACACTGCTCGTAATATTGCCACTCCATACGGGCAGCACCACTTCTATTTCTGTTGTGGTCGTGGACCTTATGGAAATTCCTTTTAAGGGCCTTTAGTTTATTGATTACCTGCTGGGAGGTACGGTGGAATCCAGAGGCTGCAAGCATCTTTGTTATGTTCTTGTACGTGATTGCATCCTTAACAGTCCCTGTCATTTGGTGTGTGATTTCAGACTCCCCTCTTATCCGTAACAGCTCCCTAACCTCATCCTCGCTCCAGTTTGCCATATTCTCCAAGCACTGTAGCACTGTGAATGTAGTATAAATAAAAACACACTGTTTAAAGCGTGCTGCCTGTTTATTTCCGGGTTCAGACAGGTGACATCATGCAGGGAGACAACCTATCACCTCCTTTTTAAGATTACCAGGTTGAATATAGTGGGTCTGAGGCTTTCACACTGCCAAATGAACCGGTTCCGAACCGTGTAGGATCCTTCTTTTTACACGGGTTGAAATGCCGGGTTGTTTGACACGGTAAATTCATAATGGCGCTTTCACACTGCACCTCAAACCGTGTTGACACGGCTCAAACTCGGCAATATACCGGGTGATTTTTGCGATGTGAAAGGGGTATTCGTAAATTAACAGATGAAAAGTGGTTAAATAGAACCCCCATTAATGGTTGCTATCCGTGCAACCACTGTAAAGTATGCCAGTATATGGATAAAGATAGGAAGAAAGTCTGGAAGTCAGATAGATCCAAATCATGGGATATTAAAGGGATGATTAACTGTCAAACATCTTCAGTCATCTACATGTTAGAATGTGCATGCGGTATACGATATATAGGGAAAACAAAAAGGCAGCTTAAGATTCGTATACTTGAACACACTAGAAGTATTACAAATAAATTAACAGATCACAGTGTTCCAAGACACTTCCTGAAATGCAATGGTAGTTCTTTAAGTAAGTTTAGCTTTAAAGCAGGGCCGGTTCTAGACCTTGTGGCGCCCAGGGCGAAAGTTTCCTGTGGCGCCCTCCCTCTCCCTCCAGGTAAAATACAGTTGGTGCACGCCCCAAAACAGGGGCGTGGCTCCTTCATAGGGAAGGGGCATGCCCACAGTTATCCCCCTGCACTTGTGCCCCCAGTAGTTGTGCCCCCAGCAGCTGTGCCCCTAGTTAATTTCCCCCCAGTGGCTGTTCCCCCTGTAGCAGTGCCCCCTTTGGTAGTGCCCCCTGTAATTGTGCCGCTTATAGTAGTGCCCCTTGTAGCTGTGCCCCCAGTTGATTTGCACCCTGTAGCAGTGCCCCCAGTATGTGCCCCCTGTAGTTTTGTCCCCAGTAGTTGGGCCCCTGTAGATTTGCCCCCAATAGTTGTGCCCCCATGTAGATTTGCCTAGAGATGAGCGGGTTCGGTTTCTCTGAATCCGAACCCGCCAGAACTTCATGTTTTTTTTCACGGGTCCGAGCGACTCGGATCTTCCCGCCTTGCTCGGTTAACCCGAGCGCGCCCGAACGTCATCATGACGCTGTCGGATTCTCGCGAGGCTCGGATTCTATCGCGAGACTCGGATTCTATATAAGGAGCCGCGCGTCGCCGCCATTTTCACACGTGCATTGAGATTGATAGGGAGAGGACGTGGCTGGCGTCCTCTCCGTTTAGAATAGATTAGAGAGACACTTGATTTACTAATTTTGGGGAGCATTAGGAGTACTCACTACTCAGTACAGTGCAGAGTTTTGCTGATAGTGACCAGTGACCACCAGTTTTATTTATAATCCGTTCTCTGCCTGAAAAAAGCGATACACAGCACACAGTGACTCAGTCACATACCATATCTGTGTGCACTGCTCAGGCTCAGGCCAGTGTGCTGCATCATCTATTATCTATATATAATATTATATATATCTGTCTGACTGCTCAGCTCACACAGCTTATAATTGTGGGGGAGACTGGGGAGCACTACTGCAGTGCCAGTTATAGGTTATAGCAGGAGCCAGGAGTACATAATATATTATATAGTGAGTGACCACCAGACACACAGTGCAGTTTATTTAATATATCCGTTCTCTGCCTGAAAAAAGCGATACACACAGTGACTCAGTCAGTCACATACCATATCTGTGTGCACTGCTCAGGCTCAGGCCAGTGTGCTGCATCATCTATATATATTATATATCTGTCTGACTGCTCAGCTCACACAGCTTATAATTGTGGGGGAGACTGGGGAGCACTACTGCAGTGCCAGTTATAGGTTATAGCAGGAGCCAGGAGTACATAATATTATATTAAAATTAAACAGTGCACACTTTTGCTGCAGGAGTGCCACTGCCAGTGTGACTAGTGACCAGTGACCTGACCACCAGTATATATAATATTAGTAGTATACTATCTCTTTATCAACCAGTCTATATTAGCAGCAGACACAGTACAGTGCGGTAGTTCACGGCTGTGGCTACCTCTGTGTCGGCACTCGGCAGCCCGTCCATAATTGTATATACCACCTAACCGTGGTTTTTTTTTCTTTCTTTATACATACATACTAGTTACGAGTATACTATCTCTTTATCAACCAGTCTATATATTAGCAGCAGACACAGTACAGTGCGGTAGTTCACGGCTGTGGCTACCTCTGTGTCGGCACTCGGCAGCCCGTCCATAATTGTATATACCACCTAACCGTGGTTTTTTTTTCTTTCTTTATACATACATACTAGTTACGAGTATACTATCTCTTTATCAACCAGTCTATATATTAGCAGCAGACACAGTACAGTGCGGTAGTTCACGGCTGTGGCTACCTCTGTGTCGGCACTCGGCAGCCCGTCCATAATTGTATATACCACCTAACCGTGGTTTTTTTTTCTTTCTTTATACATACATACTAGTTACGAGTATACTATCTCTTTATCAACCAGTCTATATATTAGCAGCAGACACAGTACAGTGCGGTAGTTCACGGCTGTGGCTACCTCTGTGTCGGCACTCGGCAGCCCGTCCATAATTGTATATACCACCTAACCGTGGTTTTTTTTCTTTCTTTATACATACATACTAGTTACGAGTATACTATCTCTTTATCAACCAGTCTATATTAGCAGCAGACACAGTACAGTGCGGTAGTTCACGGCTGTTGGTACCTCTGTGTCGGCACTCGGCAGCCCGTCCATAATTGTATATACCACCTAACCGTGGTTTTTTTTTCTTTCTTTATACATACATACTAGTTACGAGTATACTATCTCTTTATCAACCAGTCTATATATTAGCAGCAGACACAGTACAGTGCGGTAGTTCACGGCTGTGGCTACCTCTGTGTCGGCACTCGGCAGCCCGTCCATAATTGTATATACCACCTAACCGTGGTTTTTTTTTCTTTCTTTATACATACATACTAGTTACGAGTATACTATCTCTTTATCAACCAGTCTATATTAGCAGCAGACACAGTACAGTGCGGTAGTTCACGGCTGTGGCTACCTCTGTGTCGGCACTCGGCAGCCCGTCCATAATTGTATATACCACCTAACCGTGTTTTTTTTTTCTTTCTTTATACATACATACTAGTTACGAGTATACTATCTCTTTATCAACCAGTCTATATATTAGCAGCAGACACAGTACAGTGCGGTAGTTCACGGCTGTGGCTACCTCTGTGTCGGCACTCGGCAGCCCGTCCATAATTGTATATACCACCTAACCGTGGTTTTTTTTCTTTCTTTATACATACATACTAGTTACGAGTATACTATCTCTTTATCAACCAGTCTATATATTAGCAGCAGACACAGTACAGTGCGGTAGTTCACGGCTGTGGCTACCTCTGTGTCGGCACTCGGCAGCCCGTCCATAATTGTATATACCACCTAACCGTGGTTTTTTTTTCTTTCTTTATACATACATACTAGTTACGAGTATACTATCTCTTTATCAACCAGTCTATATATTAGCAGCAGACACAGTACAGTGCGGTAGTTCACGGCTGTGGCTACCTCTGTGTCGGCACTCGGCAGCCCGTCCATAATTGTATATACCACCTAACCGTGGTTTTTTTTTCTTTCTTTATACATACATACTAGTTACGAGTATACTATCTCTTTATCAACCAGTCTATATATTAGCAGCAGACACAGTACAGTGCGGTAGTTCACGGCTGTGGCTACCTCTGTGTCGGCACTCGGCAGCCCGTCCATAATTGTATATACCACCTAACCGTGTTTTTTTTTTCTTTCTTTATACATACATACTAGTTACGAGTATACTATCTCTTTATCAACCAGTCTATATATTAGCAGCAGACACAGTACAGTGCGGTAGTTCACGGCTGTGGCTACCTCTGTGTCGGCACTCGGCAGCCCGTCCATAATTGTATACTAGTATCCAATCCATCCATCTCCATTGTTTACCTGAGGTGCCTTTTAGTTGTGCCTATTAAAATATGGAGAACAAAAATGTTGAGGTTCCAAAATTAGGGAAAGATCAAGATCCACTTCCACCTCGTGCTGAAGCTGCTGCCACTAGTCATGGCCGAGACGATGAAATGCCAGCAACGTCGTCTGCCAAGGCCGATGCCCAATGGCATAGTACAGAGCATGTCAAAACCAAAACACCAAATATCAGTAAAAAAAGGACTCCAAAACCTAAAATAAAATTGTCGGAGGAGAAGCGTAAACTTGCCAATATGCCATTTACCACACGGAGTGGCAAGGAACGGCTGAGGCCCTGGCCTATGTTCATGGCTAGTGGTTCAGCTTCACATGAGGATGGAAGCACTCAGCCTCTCGCTAGAAAACTGAAAAGACTCAAGCTGGCAAAAGCACCGCAAAGAACTGTGTGTTCTTTGAAATCCCAAATCCACAAGGAGAGTCCAATTGTGTCGGTTGCGATGCCTGACCTTCCCAACACTGGACGTGAAGAGCATGCGCCTTCCACCATTTGCACGCCCCCTGCAAGTGCTGGAAGGAGCACCCGCAGTCCAGTTCCTGATAGTCAGATTGAAGATGTCAGTGTTGAAGTACACCAGGATGAGGAGGATATGGGTGTTGCTGGCGCTGGGGAGGAAATTGACCAGGAGGATTCTGATGGTGAGGTGGTTTGTTTAAGTCAGGCACCCGGGGAGACACCTGTTGTCCGTGGGAGGAATATGGCCGTTGACATGCCAGGTGAAAATACCAAAAAAATCAGCTCTTCGGTGTGGAGGTATTTCACCAGAAATGCGGACAACAGGTGTCAAGCCGTGTGTTCCCTTTGTCAAGCTGTAATAAGTAGGGGTAAGGACGTTAACCACCTCGGAACATCCTCCCTTATACGTCACCTGCAGCGCATTCATAATAAGTCAGTGACAAGTTCAAAAACTTTGGGTGACAGCGGAAGCAGTCCACTGACCAGTAAATCCCTTCCTCTTGTAACCAAGCTCACGCAAACCACCCCACCAACTCCCTCAGTGTCAATTTCCTCCTTCCCCAGGAATGCCAATAGTCCTGCAGGCCATGTCACTGGCAATTCTGACGAGTCCTCTCCTGCCTGGGATTCCTCCGATGCATCCTTGCGTGTAACGCCTACTGCTGCTGGCGCTGCTGTTGTTGCCGCTGGGAGTCGATGGTCATCCCAGAGGGGAAGTCGTAAGCCCACTTGTACTACTTCCAGTAAGCAATTGACTGTTCAACAGTCCTTTGCGAGGAAGATGAAATATCACAGCAGTCATCCTACTGCAAAGCGGATAACTGAGTCCTTGACAACTATGTTGGTGTTAGACGTGCATCCGGTATCCGCCGTTAGTTCACAGGGAACTAGACAATTTATTGAGGCAGTGTGCCCCCGTTACCAAATACCATCTAGGTTCCACTTCTCTAGGCAGGCGATACCGAGAATGTACACGGACGTCAGAAAAAGACTCACCAGTGTCCTAAAAAATGCAGTTGTACCCAATGTCCACTTAACCACGGACATGTGGACAAGTGGAGCAGGGCAGGGTCAGGACTATATGACTGTGACAGCCCACTGGGTAGATGTATGGACTCCCGCCGCAAGAACAGCAGCGGCGGCACCAGTAGCAGCATCTCGCAAACGCCAACTCTTTCCTAGGCAGGCTACGCTTTGTATCACCGCTTTCCAGAATACGCACACAGCTGAAAACCTCTTACGGCAACTGAGGAAGATCATCGCGGAATGGCTTACCCCAATTTGACTCTCCTGTGGATTTGTGGCATCGGACAACGCCAGCAATATTGTGTGTGCATTAAATATGGGCAAATTCCAGCACGTCCCATGTTTTGCACATACCTTGAATTTGGTGGTGCAGAATTTTTAAAAAAACGACAGGGGCGTGCAAGAGATGCTGTCGGTGGCCAGAAAAATTGCGGGACACTTTCGGCGTACAGGCACCACGTACAGAAGACTGGAGCACCACCAAAAACTACTGAACCTGCCCTGCCATCATCTGAAGCAAGAAGTGGTAACGAGGTGGAATTCAACCCTCTATATGCTTCAGAGGTTGGAGGAGCAGCAAAAGGCCATTCAAGCCTATACAATTGAGCACGATATAGTAGGTGGAATGCACCTGTCTCAAGTGCAGTGGAGAATGATTTCAACGTTGTGCAAGGTTCTGATGCCCTTTGAACTTGCCACACGTGAAGTCAGTTCAGACACTGCCAGCCTGAGTCAGGTCATTCCCCTCATCAGGCTTTTGCAGAAGAAGCTGGAGGCATTGAAGAAGGAGCTAAAAGGGAGCGATTCCGCTAGGCATGTGGGACTTGTGGATGCAGCCCTTAATTCGCTTAACAAGGATTCACGGGTGGTCAATCTGTTGAAATCAGAGCACTACATTTTGGCCACCGTGCTCGATCCTAGATTTAAAGCCTACCTTGGATCTCTCTTTCCGGCAGACACAGGTCTGCTGGGGTTGAAAGACCTGCTGGTGACAAAATTGTCAAGTCAAGCGGAACGCGACCTGTCAACATCTCCTCCTTCACATTCTCCCGCAACTGGGGGTGCGAGGAAAAGGCTCAGAATTCCGAGCCCACCCGCTGGCGGTGATGCAGGGCAGTCTGGAGCGACTGCTGATGCTGACATCTGGTCCGGACTGAAGGACCTGACAACGATTACGGACATGTCGTCTACTGTCACTGCATATGATTCTCTCAACATTGATAGAATGGTGGAGGATTATATGAGTGACCGCATCCAAGTAGGCACGTCACACAGTCCGTACTTATACTGGCAGGAAAAAGAGGCAATTTGGAGGCCCTTGCACAAACTGGCTTTATTCTACCTAAGTTGCCCTCCCACAAGTGTGTACTCCGAAAGAGTGTTTAGTGCCGCCGCTCACCTTGTCAGCAATCGGCGTACGAGGTTACATCCAGAAAATGTGGAGAAGATGATGTTCATTAAAATGAATTATAATCAATTACTCCGCGGAGACATTGACCAGCAGCAATTGCCTCCACAAAGTACACAGGGAGCTGAGATGGTGGATTCCAGTGGGGACGAATTGATAATCTGTGAGGAGGGGGATGTACACGGTGATATATCGGAGGGTGAAGATGAGGTGGACATCTTGCCTCTGTAGAGCCAGTTTGTGCAAGGAGAGATTAATTGCTTCTTTTTTGGGGGGGGTCCAAACCAACCCGTCATATCAGTCACAGTCGTGTGGCAGACCCTGTCACTGAAATGATGGGTTGGTTAAAGTGTGCATGTCCTGTTTTGTTTATACAACATAAGGGTGGGTGGGAGGGCCCAAGGACAATTCCATCTTGCACCTCTTTTTTCTTTTCTTTTTCTTTGCATCATGTGCTGATTGGGGAGGGTTTTTTGGAAGGGACATCCTGCGTGACACTGCAGTGCCACTCCTAGATGGGCCCGGTGTTTGTGTCGGCCACTAGGGTCGCTAATCTTACTCACACCGTCAGCTACCTCATTGCGCCTCTTTTTTTCTTTGCATCATGTGCTGTTTGGGGAGGGTTTTTTGGAAGGGACATCCTGCGTGACACTGCAGTGCCACTCCTAGATGGGCCCGGTGTTTGTGTCGGCCACTAGGGTCGCTAATCTTACTCACACAGTCAGCTACCTCATTGCGCCTCTTTTTTTCTTTGCGTCATGTGCTGTTTGGGGAGGGTTTTTTGGAAGGGACATCCTGCGTGACACTGCAGTGCCACTCCTAGATGGGCCCGGTGTTTGTGTCGGCCACTAGGGTCGCTAATCTTACTCACACAGCTACCTCATTGCGCCTCTTTTTTTCTTTGCGTCATGTGCTGTTTGGGGAGGGTTTTTTGGAAGGGCCATCCTGCGTGACACTGCAGTGCCACTCCTAGATGGGCCCGGTGTTTGTGTCGGCCACTAGGGTCGCTAATCTTACTCACACAGCTACCTCATTGCGCCTCTTTTTTTCTTTGCGTCATGTGCTGTTTGGGGAGGGTTTTTTGGAAGGGACATCCTGCGTGACACTGCAGTGCCACTCCTAGATGGGCCCGGTGTTTGTGTCGGCCACTAGGGTCGCTTATCTTACTCACACAGCGACCTCGGTGCAAATTTTAGGACTAAAAATAATATTGTGAGGTGTGAGGTATTCAGAATAGACTGAAAATGAGTGTAAATTATGGTTTTTGAGGTTAATAATACTTTGGGATCAAAATGACCCCCAAATTCTATGATTTAAGCTGTTTTTTAGTGTTTTTTGAAAAAAACACCCGAATCCAAAACACACCCGAATCCGACAAAAAAAATTCGGTGAGGTTTTGCCAAAACGCGTTCGAACCCAAAACACGGCCGCGGAACCGAACCCAAAACCAAAACACAAAACCCGAAAAATTTCAGGCGCTCATCTCTAGATTTGCCCTCAGTAGCTGTGACCCCAGTACTTGTGCTCCCTGTAGATTTGCCCCCAGTAGCTGTGCCCAGTAGTTGTGCCCCCAGTTAATTTGCCACCAGTAGCTGTCCCCCCTGTAACAGTGCCCACTGTATTTGTGCTCCCTGTAGTAGTGCCCCCAGTAGCTGTGCCCCCAGTTGCTATTCCCCCTGTAGCAGTGCCCCCAGTATGTGCCCCCTGTAGATCTGCCCCCAGTAGCTGTGCCCCTTGTAGCTGTGCCCCTTGTAGCTGTGCCCCCAGTATGTGCCCCCTGTAGTAGTGCCCCCATTTGTTGTCCCCCAGTATGTGCCCCCTGTAGTAGTGCCCCCATTTGTAGTTCCACCAGTATGTGCCCCCTGTAGTAGTGCCCCCACTTGTAGTGCCACCAGTATGTGCCCCCTGTAGTAGTGCCCCCATTTGTAGTGCCACCAGTATGTGCCCCCTGTAGTAGTGCCCCCATTTGTAGTGCCACCAGTATGTGCCCCCTGTAGTAGTGCCCCCATTTGTAGTGCCACCAGTATGTGCCCCCTGTAGTAGTGCCCCCATTTGTAGTGCCACCAGTATGTGCCCCCTGTAGTAGTGCCCCCATTTGTAGTGCCACCAGTATGTGCCCCCTGTAGTAGTGGACCCATTAGTAGTGCCCCCTTTAGTAGCGCCGCTTTGAAACCTTAAAAAAATAAAAATTACAATACTTACCAGCCTCGCTCCTGTTTCCGGACCGCTGCTGCTACTGTCTCCGGGCGCCGGCTCCTCTCTATGGGAGAGACGTCATGACGTCTCTCCCATAGTAGCGCCACACTGACACTAGGGGTCAATTATGACCTCTAGTGTCTGTCAGCGACGCCGGCTGCAGCGGGCGCACACGGCGCTCGCTGCAGCCGGGGAGCGAGGGGGGGTAGATTAGTAGCGGCTCTTGCTACGGCGTCCTCAGGGTAGCGGCGCCCCGGGCAAAAAGCCTGCTTGCCCATGGCAAGAGCCGCTACTGCTTTAAAGCTATAGAATATGTGAAGTTAGATGAAAGGGGAGGAGATATCTCCAAACAGCTTAGTAAGAGAGAGATGTATTGGACACATACGCTAAATACCATTAGTCTGGAAGGGTTAAATGAGAACTATGATATTACACCGTTTTTACATTGAGTTGGCTGTCGGGCGCAGGAGGTTTTGCTACATTGTAGTTGGGCCATCGGCTCCTTTATGTCAAGGTTCACCTATACTCAGACAGTTAATTGATATTCTTTGCTGTTGAGTTTTAAATATGTCCGTTTTTTTATCTCTGTTTATATTATGCTGTTAATTAGAAACGCACGGATAAAGTGCTTACAAAGTAATACCTCTCACGAGAAAGATCTCGTTTATATAGCTTACAAGCACTTTCATGCTATTATGATTCTAAATGTTGATTGGTGCTTGTTATATAAATGACACTTAAATAAATCATAAATAGAATGTACTATCTTTATACACGTCCTTTTATAAAGATGAATGAAATAGAGATCATATGTGCAGTTCACTGATATTATTTATATTATATATCCTTATATAGTCTCTTATTGTCACGATCTCCGTGCGCTTTTAAATTATGTTTTTAGAATGTATTTTATTTGTATTAATTGTTGTTACACTGTGCAATATAATTTGTTGATATCTGTGCAATAATTTGTTAATTGTTGATTAGGTGTGTAATTGCCGCATCAGTATAAATTGTCTATACACGGAGGCTAGCCACACCCCCTGATGAAGTCTTGCAATGAAACGCGTTGGGCGTGGCCAACAGGATCCGTGACGTGCTGACCGGAGTTCGGCGGGCATCCCCGTCTGGAGCGTGACGAAACGCGTCAGGATCCCGCCTCTTCACACACCTTGTTCAGGTGTTTCATTAGGTGCAACCCGAATTGATCCAGCTGGATCTACATTTGATTGCTTCACCGCTGCAGGTAGCCGCCCTCCACTACACTTCTCCAGTCAGCTTTACTAACCAGGCGGCTATTTCATCTCCTCTCCGTGGCATAGTGTTTGTGGGCATTGCAGGACATCTGGCCGAGGACGCTCGGCTCATGACCAGCCCACCAGAGAGGTAAAAATACCTGCTGATTTAACTCGTTGACACTAAGCATCTAATAACTTGGGACTGCACCGACTGCACCTTACTTTTCAATTTCCATCTCAGCTATTACCGGTAATCTGTGGAGCACGGACTTTCACATTATATACCTACTACAGCTCTTACTAAGCATATGCGAAAATAGACAAACCATTAACCTGAGACAATTTAGGTGTGATTTCTTCAATTTTTATTATCTGCATACGATTTTTTAACACATGATGTATTCTTAATAAATGTTATACATTTTACACGTTGGCTCTCTCTCTCTATTTAGCTCCTGATATACAGCGCAGCCGTTCTTTTTTTCTTCTGTCAGCTACATCACTCCACATAGTGTTTTTGGCAAGCGCAGTATCTCAGGAGTTGCTTTATTATAAACATCTATATTATTACCTTTGTTGGTGAGGCGCTGTTTAGCAGTTGATTGTTTTTTGTTTCAACATAGTTTGAATAACCGCCTCAGAAAATCACTTGGCCCTCAGAACTGAAGCGTCAAGAGCCACGCCGTCAAAGCCAGTCGGGCCAGATCCTGGTAGACACAAGGGCCCTGAATGAGGAGGTCTGGGCATTGCGGAAGTAGAAGAGGATGCTCTATCGAGAGACCATGCAGGTCTGAGAACCAATGCCGTCTGGGCCACGCTGGAGCGATTAGAAGTAGTAATCCTCCTTCTTGCTTGAACTTCCTTATTACCCTGGGCAGGAATGACACTGGAGGGATCACGTATGGCAGCCGAAAGTTCCATAGAATAGCCAGGGCGTCCATGAACGCTGCTTCAGAATCCCTTGTCCTTGCTCCGAAGACCGGAACCTTGTGATTGTGTTGAGACGCCATCAGGTCTACATCTGGTAGGCCCCACTTGTCCACTAGGAGTTGAAAGACTTCCGGATGAAGGCTCCACTCTCTGGCGTGTACGTCCTGATGACTGAGGAAGTCCGCTTCCCAGTTGAGGACCCCGGAATGAACACTGCCGATATGACTGGCAGATGACGTTCTGCCCATAAAAGAATCTTTGACACTTCCATCATTGCCATGCGGCTTCGAGTGCCGCCTTGATGATTTATGTATGCCACTGTGGTGGCACTGTCCAACTGTACTTGAACAGGCCTGTTCTGTACCAGAGGCAGGGCCAGTTTCAGAGCATTGAACACTGCCCGCAACTCCAGAATGTTTATCGGAAGGAGAGATTCCTACCTGGTCCACCAACCTTGAAGAGAGTGTTGATACAAAACTGCGCCCCAACCCCGCAGACTGGCATCCGTCGTTAGGAGGACCCAGTTGGAGATCCAGAAGGGACGACCCCTGCTCAATTGTTGGTCCTGGAGCCACCAGCTCAGAGACCGACAAACTTCCGGAGTCAAGGAAATCATGTGAGTCCTGATCCGGTGAGGAAGGCCGTCCCACTTGGAAAGGATTAACTGCTGCAGAGGGTGAGTAAGAAATTGAGTGTACTCTACCATGTCGAAAGCCGACACCATGAAGCCTAGTACTTGCATCGCCGAATGTATCGACACACGAGGGCAACAGAGGAAGCATAGTATCCTGTCCTGAAGTTCCAGGACCTTCTCCTGAGACAAGAACAACCGTTGGTTGTGTGTGTCCAGTAACGCCCCTAGGTGTACCATGCTCTGAGCAGGAAGCAGCGAGGATTTCTTCCAGTTGATGAGCCACCCATGGGCTTGCAGGAGTTGGACCGTCGGTTCCACATGGCGGAGGAGAACCTCTGGGGAGTTCGCAAGGATCAACAAGTCGTCCAGATACGGCAGGATCCCGATACCCTGACGACGGAGAAGGGCCATCATGACCGCCATGACCTTGATGACAATTTGCAGGGCCGTGGTCAGTCCAAAAGGCAAGGCCTGGAATTGATAATGTAGGTTGCCAATAGCAAACCGCAGATATTGCTGATGCAACATGGCAGTAGGTATATGTAGGTAAGCATCCTGTATGTCCAGGGATACCATATAGTCCTTGGGCTCCAAGGCCAGAACAATAGAGTGAAGAGTTTCCATACGGAATTTGGATACCTTCACAAATTTGTTCAAAGACTTGAGGGTGAGAATGGCCCTTGAGGATCCATTCGGTTTCGGAACTAGGAACAGCGTTGAATAGTACCCCCTGCCTCTTTGAGCCAGAGGCACCGGCACTATCACTCCTGTGTCCAGGAGGGATTGTACCACCAATTGTAGAGTTTTTGCTTTTAACAGATCCGAAGGAATATTTGTCAAGCAAAACTGGTGAGGGGGATGTTTCTTGAAAGAGATGGCGTATCCGTGAGTGACGACTTCCCTCACCCAGGCATCTGAAGTGGTCTGTAACCATACCTGGGCAAACCGCAGAAGTCGGCCTCCAACCCTGGGGTCCCCCAGGGGGAGGCCCGCCCCATCATGCAGCAGGCTTGTCTGGTTTGGAAGCAGGCTGACGGGCAGCCCAGGAACGTTTAGGTTTGGGCTTAGAGGTTTTGGAAGTGCAAGCCTGTTTCGGGTACGCCTGACCCTTTGCTTTACTTGGAGGTCGAAAGGAATGAAAGGTGGTACTTTTAGCCTTCGGAGCCGAAGGATTAGTACTCGGCAGACATGCAGTTTTAGCAGACGCTAAGTCAGCAACAATCTTGTTCAGATCTTCCCCAAAAAGGATGTTTCCCTTAAAAGGGATCACCTCCAAGGTCTTTTTAGAGTCCAGATCCACAGACCAGGACCGCATCCACAGAATCCGGCGAGCCAGAATGGACGTAGTAGACGCTTTGACTTCCAGCACACAGGCATCAGAGGCCACCTTCTGAATGTAATGAGAGGCTGTGGTAATACACTGCTCAAAAAAATAAAGGGAACACTAAAATAACACATCCTAGATCTGAATGAATGAAATATTCTTATTAAATACTTTGTTCTTTACATAGTTGAATGTGCTGACAACAAAATCACACAAAAATTATTAATGGAAATCAAATTTATTAACCCATGGAGGTCTGGATTTGGAGTCACCTTCAAAATGAAAGTGGAAAAACACACTACAGGCTGATTCAACTTTGATGTAATGTCCTTAAAACAAGTCAAAATGAGGCTCAGTAGTGTCTGTGGCCTCCTCGTGCCTGTATGACCTCCCTACAATGCCTGGGCATGCTCCTGATGAGGTGGCGGATGGTCTCCTGAGGGATCTCCTCCCAGACCTGGACTAAAGCATCCGCCAACTCCTGGACAGTCTGTGGTGCAACGTGGCATTGGTGGATGGAGCGAGACATTATGTCCCAGATGTGCTCAATTGGATTCAGGTCTGGGGAACGGGCGGGCCAGTCCATAGCATCAATGCCTTCGTCTTGCAGGAACTGCTGACACATTCCAGCCACATGAGGTCTAGCATTGTCTTGCATTAGGAGGAACCCAGGGCCAACCGCACCAGCATATGGTCTCACAAGGGGTCTGAGGATCTCATCTCGGTACCTAATGGCAGTCAGGCTACCTCTGGCGAGCACATGGAGGGCTGTGCGGCCCCCCAAAGAAATGCCACCCCACACCATTACTGACCCACTGCCAAACCGGTCATGCTGGAGGATGTTGCAGGCAGCAGAACATTCTCCTTGGCGTCTCCAGACTCTGTCACGTCTGTCACATGTGCTTAGTGAGAACCTGCTTTCATCTGTGAAGAGCACAGGGCGCCAGTGGCGAATTTGCCAATCTTGGTGTTCTCTGGTAAATGCCAAACGTCCTGCACGGTGTTGGGCTGTAAGCACAACCTCGATCTGTGGGCGTCGGGCCCTCATGGAGTCTGTTTCTGATCGTTTGAGTTTACACATGCACATTTGTGGCTTGCTGGAGGTTATTTTGCAGGGCTCTGGCAGTGCTCCTCCTGTACCTCCTTGCACAAAGGCGGAGGTAGCGGTCCTGCTGCTGGGTTGTTGCCCTCCTATGGCCTCCTCCATGTCTCCTGATGTACTAGCCTGTCTCCTGGTAGCGCCTCCATGCTCTGGACACTACGCTGACAGACACAGCAAACCTTCTTGCCACAGCTCGCATTGATGTGCCATCCTGGATGAGCTGCACTACCTGAGCCACTTGTGTGGGTTGTAGGGAGGTCATACAGGCACGTGGAGGCCACACACACTACTGAGCCTCATTTTGACTTGTTTTAAGGACATTACATCAAAGTTGGATCAGCCTGTAGTGTGTTTTTCCACTTTCATTTTGAGGGTGACTCCAAATCCAGACCTCCATGGGTTAATACATTTGATTTCCATTGATAATTTTTGTGTGATTTTGTTGTCAGCACATTCAACTATGTAAAGAACAAAGTATTTAATAAGAATATTTCATTCATTCAGATCTAGGATGTGTTATTTTAGTGTTCCCTTTATTTTTTTGAGCAGTGTATATGAAAGACACTGTCTGGCATTATCAGAAAAATTAGGAGGTTGCTCCGCTTTAACTTCTTGAACCCAGGCTTCAATAGCTTTTGCAGCCCAAGAAGCCGCTATAGTAGGTCTATGCACAGCACCCGCAAGAGTGTAAATAGACTTCAAGCAACCCTCCATGCGCTTATCCGTCGGTTCCTTCAAAGTGGTGACGGTAGTGACAGGCAGAGCAGAAGACACCACAAGACGCACTACATGTGAGTCCACCGGTGGTGGTGTTTCCAAATTCTTACTTAACTCTTCAGAGAGGGGAAAACAAGCTAGCATCTTTTTAGACAGGGAGAATTTCTTTCCTGGAGACTCCCAGGATTCCTGACGTATGTCAACTAAATGGTCAGAATGTAGCAAAACTAATTTAGTAACCTTCTGACGTTTGAACTTATCAGGTTTCTTAGACGTATCTGGAGATTCAGTTTTATAATCAATCTGAAGAATCTGTTTGATAACCTCCAAGAGGTCTGGAACATCCACCTGTGTTGTAGATTCCCCATCAGAAGCATCTGCATCAGTGTCTGATGGGTCAGTATATACACCATCTTCATCGGATGAAGTATCCGAAACATGCGTGGATTGTGAAGAAGAAATGGCCCGCTTAGATGACCCTTTGGTCCTAGGGGGGCGAGAGTCAGGCTTTTGTTTAACCAAGGACTGATTTAATTGCTGTAACTGAGTCGACAGAGAATCCACCCATGGTGGATTTACAACAGGGACAATATGTGATTGTACAGGCACAGGAGGTCCCACAGGGGGCGCAAGTCTCGTTACTAGTGTAGTCAGTAAATTAGAAAAAGCAGCCACTGGTGGTGCAGGCTGACCGAGGGGTACAGAACCCCCAATACCTGGACACTCAGCAAGAATATTTTCCTCAAATAAATCCGCGGTGTCAGCACTGCATGACGCAGGATCAGCCACAGATCTCTCGCCCTGTGACGCTGACATTATTGGAGACTGTAGCTCTAGGGCATAACAGTACAATATAGCCAGACACAGTACCTGACAAAATATATATATAGGCCCCTGATGCACTTAGCCCCCGTCAGGGTACAGAATATAGTGTTAGCAATATGTGTGAGATACACAGAATGGGAACCACACAACAGCTATTGGCACACACAGTCACATGTACAATGCAGAAATGATTACAAACAACATTAAAACTGCACTGGACTAGCAATACTAAGTAAAGCTATGTATGTATACAGATATAACAATGCACAGTAAATACTGGATGTATATCACAGGATACTTGTACTAAATATCCCTATAGTTATGCACTTGTTCTTAACTAACACTGTCTAAACGACATGTAGAATACTTAAGTGTCCTGTAAATGCACAGCGCTGATGATACAGGCGGCTTTACAGAGGAGACAGTGCCCAGCAGTCCCAGAATCAGCGCAGCTCTGTAATGCATACTTGCCTACTTTTGAAAAGCAGTTTCAGGGAGATTGTAGGTGTTAGCAGAATGTGCAGCGCCGCTGATGGGGCGTGTCTAGCTTCACCTACGGGCATATCTATTGGCACTCAGGGGTGTGTCCTGCAGTGGCACGTGAAAACTATAGTATGAAATGTGTGTACAACTTGCAAATAACATTTGTTCCATTTAAGTAAGGCCACTGAAGGAGAGATTGGCTTCCTTTACACTAATCCAAGACCCAAATGCTGAAAGGAGAAAGGGAAGCAACTGGGTGCCGAGTGTCACAGGCATTACCTGCCCCCCAGAGAAAGCACTCAATGACAGTCATGGATGGCTGGCAATGAGTGCCCTTTCATAGTGCAGTTAATGCCTGTGACACTCAGCACCCAGTTGCTTCCCTTTCTCCTGCCCAGCCACCATGCACCCCAGTTCTGGTTTATTTAATTCCCTTACATTTAAACTGTCCACTGTGGGGGAGAAGAGGCCACCACTGCTGCTGCTGCCGCCTCCGCTGAGCACAGTAGCCCCCGCTCCGACTGTTCTCCTGTGCACTGGACAGGCATCCGAATACTTTTGTCCATATAGTGTATGTATTGCACGTGTATGTACTATATTGCATAAGTGATATAAAAGTTCATAAAGATAATAGCACAATCTCTACTAGAGCAATTTTATAAATGCATATCTACACACATGCATACATAACCTTATGTGTATGTTTGCATATACATATACCCAGTATATATCAAGGACGGTTTGTTGTGAATAATAGAGGAGAGGACGTCTTTCAACTTCATTTTTTGTGTATCTAGAGCAGTGGTTCTCAAACTCGGTCCTCAGGACCCCACACAATGCATATTTTGCAGGTAACCCAGCAAGTGCACAGGTGTATTAATTACTCACTGGCACATTTTAAAAGGTCCGCAGGTGGAGTTAATTATTTCACTTGCGATTCTGTGAGGAGACCTGCTAAACATGCACTGTGTGGGGTCCTGAGGACCGAGTTTGAGAACCTGTGATCTAGAGGAGAGGATGTTCATAGGACCCAGAGAGGTTCAATAATAGATCCAGTTTCCTGCAGTCGTGAAATTTAAATTGGAATTTCAGCTGTACCCACCATCTCTGATGAAGCCCCCGGAAGGGTGAAACGTGGTAAATGCTTTTCTGGTACAGCGTTTACATCCACAATGCCCTTACATGCCTCACTGCGCCGTAGTTATTATTAACGTTTATAGCTACACGAGAGCCCCTGCAGAAGCCGGACTGGAGGTCTCCCAGCAATACACCGAAAAGTACAGTAAGTACTACAGCACCAGCCTGCAGGGACTCTTCCATCAAAACAGTACAGGATATACAGTCATGGAGCCAGCACTGCTACTTAACCCCTGAAGTATGGAACCAGACCGGATAACATCTAGGAATTAACACCAGAGGGAAATTGGGATCAGTGCAGTAGGACAAGACTTACCCGATGGGCACTGGGATTTCAGCAGTTTTTCGTTGCTATTCACTCATAACCTTACCAGTAAGAGAAAAAATAGGATTTTGTTACTTACCAGGTAAATCCTTTTCTTTGAATCCATAGGGGGCACTGGAGTACTCTTGGGATATGGACGGTTTCCGTAGGAACAAGGCACTGAATATTAAAATTTAGAACTCTCCTCCCCTCCATATCCCAGAGTACCTCAGTGCATTTTACTGAGCCGAACAGGAGCGATAGAGAGGTTGACAATGGAGAATTACATATAACAGAACGGACAACAATAAAGTTGACACATAACGTGACTGACAACTAAACAGTTGGCACAATAACCGATAGAACTTGAAACTTGAACCAGTCGGTGAGAATGTGTTACCATACGATTCCCTGAACTTACCGCAAACTAGGTAAAACTGCTCTGGGTGGGCGTCCAGTGCCCCCTATGGATTCAAAGAAAAGGATTTACCTGGTAAGTACCAAAATCCTATTTTCTTTTTCATCCACTAGGGGTCACTGGAGTACTCTTGGGACGTACCAAAGCTTCCCCCGTGGGCGGGAGAGCAGTTTGGCACCTGTAACACTAGGCGGCCAAAGCTAGATGCTGATGCCGCAAACGTATCAAACTTGTAAAAGCGCACAAACGTGTGCACTGATGACCAGGTAGCCGCACGGCAAAGCTGCGTCATAGAAGCCCCACGACCAGCTGCCCATGAAGTTCCCACAGAACGTGTGGAATGAGCTGTTACTGATGTAGGCGGCTGTAACCTAGCATGAAGGTAAGCCTGACGTATGGTCAGTTTAATCCATCTGGATAAGGTCTGCTTAGAAGCTGGCCAACCCATCTTGGCAGCATCATACAGAACAAACAACGTATCCGTCTTACGAACTGTATACGTTCGGGACACATAAACGCGTAATGCGCGTACCACATCCAAGGTTCCAGAATTTCCTGTCAACACAGGAACTACTATTGGTTGATTGATGTGAAAGGATGACACTACCTTTGGTAGGAAAACGGGATTCGTCCGAAGTTCCGCTCTGTCATCATGAAACACCAAATAAGGTGGCTTGCATGACAAGGCACCCAAATCGGAAACACGCCTTGCCGAAGCCAAGGCTAGTAGGAAAATTGTTTTCCAAGTGAGAAACTTAATATCCACTTGGTGTAAGGGTTCAAAATATGAAGACTGTAAGAAATCTAAAACCAGATTCAAGTCCCATGGCGCTGTAGGTGTAATGAATGGAGGCTGTACTCTGAGGACACCTTGCAGAAAAGTGTATACAGACGGCAATAGAGCCAATCGTCTTTGAAAGTAAATTGACAACGCAGATACCTGCACCTTTAGTGTAGATAAACGCAGTCCTCCATCTAACCCCGTCTGTAGAAATAACAAAAGACGGGATAACTTGAAAGATGATGTCGGAAACTTCCGATCCTCACACCAACCTATATAGGCACGCCAAATTCTGTAATAATGAGCTGCCGTAACTGGCTTCCTAGCACGTAACATGGTTGGTATAACCGATTCTGGAATGTCCTCTCTCCTTAAGAGGGCGGTCTCAACAGCCACCCCGTCAAACGCAGCCGCGCTAAATCGGGGTAAAGGAACGGACCCTGTTGTAACAGGTCCGGATGAAGTGGGAGCGGCCAAGGCTCGTCTGCGAGTAGTCCTCGGAGATCCGAGAACCAAGCTCTCCGAGGCCAATGAGGCGCCACTAGTATGACTGTGACGGACTCTCTTTTGATCCGTTTTAGCAACAGAGGGAGCAGCGGAAACGGTGGAAACAGGTACACGAGGCTGTACGGCCACGCGACGGTGAGAGCATCCACCGCCATTGCCTTTGGATCTCGCGTTCTGGACACATACTGGGGCGTTTGGTGATTGTGGCGAGATGCCATCAGGTCCACTTGAGGGTAACCCCACCTCTGGGCCAACATGTGAAACACTTCTGGATGTAATGCCCATTCTCCTGGATGAAAATCCCGACGGCTGAGATAATCCGCCTCCCAGTTGTCCACTCCCGGAATGAACACTGCCGACAACATCACTTGGTGACGCTCGGCCCAATTGAGGATTCGAGCTACTTCTCGCATTGCCATGCGGCTTCTCGTTCCTCCTTGTTTGTTGATGTATGCGACCACCGTCGCATTGTCCGACTGCACCTGGACAGGCTGAGACCGAAGAATGTGCACTGCTTGTCGTAGCGCATTGTAAATTGCCCGGAGTTCCAGGACATTTATAGACAGCAATCTTTCGTGAGCCGCCCAGAGACCCTGGAGCTGACAATTTTGAACTACAGCTCCCCAACCTCTGAGACTCGCGTCCGTCGTTAGAATTATCCAATTCCAGGCGCCGAACCGTTTCCCTGCGGTCAGATTGTGTACATTGAGCCACCAGAGTAGAGATACCCTGGCCCATGGCGACAACCTCACTCTGTGGTGAATCTGCAGATGCGAGCCCGACCACTGTGCAAGCACATCCAGTTGAAAAGGACGTGAGTGAAGTCTCCCGAACTGAAGCGCTTCGAAAGCCGCCACCATTGTGCCTAAGAGGCAAATGCACAAATGTACCGAGACTGTGCGTGGCTTGAGCACCAATCGAACCAGATGACGAATGATCTGTACTTTCTGTTCTGGTAGGTAAATTCTTTGATTTACCGTATCGAGAATCATACCTAGGAATTGCAGTCGTTGAGACGGAATCAGATGTGATTTCTTGAAGTTGACAATCCAACCGTGCTGAACTAGGACATTGTACGTTAGCAACGCATGTTGGAGGAGCATCTGTTGAGACGGAGCTTTGATGAGCAGATCGTCCAAGTACGGAACTATTATCACTCCCAGGGATCCGAGATGAGCTATCATCACAGACATCACTTTGGTGAATACCCGAGGCGCTGACGAGAGGCCAAACGGTAGAGCCTGAAACTGGTAATGGTTCTGCCGGATTGCAAACCGCAAGAACCTCTGATGAGGTGGCCAAATCGGCATGTGTAAATAGTAAATACGCATCTTTGAGATCCAGCGCAATCATGAATTCCTGTGGCTCTAAACCTGCAATTACCGACCGCAGAGATTCTATCCTGAATCTGTAGTAAGTGACGTACTGATTGAGGCCCTTTAAGTTCAATATTGGCCTGACCGAGCCATCCGGCTTTGGTACCACAAACAGACTGGAATAATAACCCTGCCCCTGTTGGTGTACAGGGACCGGAATCAAAACTGCTGACTCCAGCAGAGACTGAATGGCAAGTTGCAGAACCGCCCATTTGTCGTCCGACACAGGCAGTCGTGTCTTGAAAAATTGCAGTGGCGGGAGACAGTCGAACTCTATTTTGTAACCTTTGAGCACTAAATTGCGGATCCACCCATCTGTGGACGTCTGGAACCATGCCAAATGGAACGTCTGAAGGTGTGCTCCCACAACTGGAGATCCAAGATGGGCTGGGAGTCCGTCATGCCACTGGCTTGTCGGTGACCTTAGCGTCTTTACGACTGGCGTTGGTTTGTTGGAAACCACGCCCTCGACCTCGTCTACCGGCCGTGGCTGGTCCCCTACCACGGCCTCGAAAGGGCTGAGGCTGAAAGGATTTGAACGCCGGGCCCGAGTATTTCCGCACAAACTGGAAGACAGGAAGCAAGATTAAAATGGCCACCATGCCTCACAGTGCAGGGTATATGTAACAAGTGCAGC
Organism: Pseudophryne corroboree; assembly: GCF_028390025.1. Taxonomy (NCBI): domain Eukaryota; kingdom Metazoa; phylum Chordata; class Amphibia; order Anura; family Myobatrachidae; genus Pseudophryne; species Pseudophryne corroboree. Next base: position 86,012,500 of record NC_086453.1, on the reverse strand, counting down.
CAACCCTGTAATATAGGCTTAACAGCCTATTTCATCAATGTCACCCCCCTTATGCAGCCCTCCGCTAATGTCATCTCCCCCCCCCTTCTGCTCCCTCCCCCGTGGCCCGTGTACCGCTGTCTGAGCGGGAATTACCGGGGCGCGGGTATCTCACTCCCAGCGCAATCAGGGTGCAGGGAGCCGGGGAGCGCTGTAATGGAGCGCGGTCCTACAGCGGCGGCCGGCGGGTGTGAGCGGCGGCCGGCGGGTGCGAACGGCGGGTGAGCGCGGCGGCCGGCGGGTGTGATCGGCGGCCGGCGGGTCTCAGCGGTGGAGGCGGCGCTGCTCGGGGCGGTTGCCGGGGCGGCCTGTCAGGAGAGGCGGGTGCAGTGAGAGCGGCGTCAGTGACCAGTGTCCCCCCACAGTGTACCCCAAGCATACCTGACTCCAGAGGCGAAGGCTGTGACGGGGCTTCTATCTGTAAGCTCCATCCAGCTGTAGCAGCAGTCAGGGAATGAGCTGCGTGTGGCTGTGAGGGTGCTCTTTGTGAGGACCGACACGCCATGCGCTGCTCCGTGCAGCGGCACTATCCCGGACCCAAGTTTTTACAGAAACTAGGAAGGGATGTGCTGTGAGCAAAAAATGTAAAAGTAGAAAAAAAAAATTAAAAATAAAAATATTCAAAGTAGTGTGGTTAAGCTCCACACAAGCCCTGTTGCTACGAGAAGCACAGAAAAAACACTGAGGTACTCTGGGATATGGAGGGGAGGAGAGTTCTAAATTTTAATATTCAGTGCCTTGTTCCTACGGAAACCGTCCATATCCCAAGAGTACTCCAGTGACCCCTAGTGGATGAAAAAGAAAGATAAGCGGACGGCGCCGCTGAAACTATTATTTATACTGATTGTTTTTTGTTTTTTTTTGCTGCCCTAAAGAACTGCTAAATGAGCAGACTGTATTTTACATATCCTTATACTGTTTATTTTCCTACGGAAGTTCAAACAAGTAGGAGGAATACTACGTCTAGTCGCTCCAGCATGGCCCAGATGGCATTGGTTCTCAGACCTGCAGGGTCTATTGATAGAGTGTCCTCTTCTACTTCCTCAACGCCCAGACCTCCTCGTTCAGGGCTCTTGTGTCTATCCAGACCTGGCCAGACTGGCTTTGACGGCGTGGCTCTTGAAGCTTTACTCCTGAGGGCTAAAGGATTCTCAGAGGTGGTCATCCAAACTATGCTGAAGGCCCGCAAACCGGTATCTGCACGGATTTATTATAGGGTCTGGAATTCTTACTTCACCTGGTGTGCTGATAAGAATTACAAGGCTTACGCATTCAATACTTCCAGACTTCTGGCTTTTCTGCAACAAGGCCTGGACGTCTGGCCTACCTCAATGTTCATATCCCTGCCTTGTTGGTATGGTTTCAGAGAAAAATTGTGTCTATTCCTGACGTTCATACTCAGGGAGTTTTACGGATTCAGCCTCCCTATGTCCCTCCTGTGGCTCCATGGGATAGGTCTGTTTTTCTGAATGCCCTGCAAGAGTCTCCATTTGAACCTCTTGAGTCAGTGGACCTTAAATGGCTCACGGTCAAGGTCATGTTCCTACTGGCTATTGCCTCTGTTAGGAGGGTGTCAGACCTAGGCGCTTTGTCCTGGCATCCACCCTTCTTGATATTTCACCGTGACCGGGCAGTTCTTAGAACTCGCCCTGGTTATTTGCCTAAAGTGGTGTTATCTTTTCACCTTAATCAAGAGATTGTAGTTCTGGCCTTTATCTCTTCTGGTTTGTCCTAGAAAGAGCGGTCTTTGTATGTGGTACGGGCTCTCCATATATACATGGAGAGGACTGCCTCTATCAGGAGGTCAGATTCCCTGTTTGTACTTTTTGGTTTTCACAAACGTACCTGGCCTGCGACTAAGCAAACCTTGGCCAGATGGATTAGAATGGTGATTGCACAAGCTTATGCACAGGCTGGACCTCCAGCTCCTGCTGCTATTAAAGCCCATTCTACTCGGTCTGTTGGACCCTCTTGGGCGGCCTTATGTGGCACGTCCGCAGAACATTTGTGCAAGGCGGCTACGTGGTCCTCAGTGAACACGTTTATTAGGTACAGAACGTTCATTAGATATTTCCACCTCCCAGGATGCTTCTTTTGGACGCCGGGTTCTCATACCCACTAAGGCCCATCCCCTCCCTTGAGGAACTGCTTTTGGACATCCCCAATGTATTCCCTGTGGAACCCACTGTACCTCGCAATGTGTGCTATGAACTTCAATTATACTCCATGTTAATTGTGAGGGTTTATTTAAATGATTTTTTACTATCAGTGTTCTTAGTGCTAGGAGTGTGCATCTGCTCCTCTCTTCCTCCAGCATAGTATTAGAAGCCTCAGCATGATAGCACCTCTTGATATCTTCAGTAATAGGATGTGCAGTCCAGCCCCCCTCCCCCTTCCCCCCCTTGTTCTCTTTACAGTCTTACACAATAATCCTTCCTATTTGATGTGTATGCTTTGAGTGGAAATTTATTTCACACTGTTTACGCCATCCCTCCCCATATACTCCGCTCCTAGTCACATACACAGTCTGGGGCATGTAAAACAAGTGATACACATACAGTTCCCCCCATTGGTACAGTCAAGGGCGTAGCTACCATAGGTGCAGGCAGTCGGTGGCGTAACTAGGGGTCCGCAGCCACTGCGAGCGCTTGGAGGCGCGCGGGGCTGTGGGGGCGCCCTAGCCGCCGCCGCCACTGATTCTGTTTTGTGAAGGAGGGACACGGAGGGCACAGCGCGCGCCTCTGCTGTGTGTCCCTCCTGGGTCTCCAGCGGCAGCGGCGTCTGTTTAATGAAGTGCCCGTTCGTGAGCCAAGGCGCGTGCTGTGCCCTCCGTGTCCCTCCTTCACAAAACAAACAGCACAGCAGCGGGGGAGCCCAGAGGGGAGGGATGGGGGTGTACCTGGCACTGGGGGGGGGGGGGGGGGAAGAGCATATTTGGGCACTGGGGGGGAGCATATTTGGCATTGGGGAGAGCATATTTGGGCACTGGGGGGGGGGGTAGAGAGCATATTTGGGCACTGGGGGGGAGAGCATATTTTGGCACTGGGGGAGAGCATGTTTTGGCACTGGGGGGTATATGTGTACCTGGCACTTGGGGGGGGGGGGCATAGTTGGCACTGTGGGGGAATATCTAGCACTGGGAGCACAGCCCTAGCAACACACATTACCCCCTGGTTACAAGCACAACACCCAGCTCATGAAATCCCTGGCAACAAGCATTACCCCCTAGCAACGAGTATGACACCCAGTGCATGAAACCCCTGGCAACGAATATTACCACCTGGCAACAAGCTTGAAACCCAGCACATGATACCTCTGGCAACAAGCATAACACCTACCGCATGAAACCCCTGGCAACGTGCATGACACCCTGAGCATGAAAATCCCTGGCACAGGCATGGAACCAAGAGCATGAAACCCCTGGCAATGAGCAGGTAATTTTAAAGTAATTAGAAGCCTTAATGTAAGACTTAATGTGTAATGGGGATAGCGGTGTGTGGCATGATGTATCACGGACATTGCGGTGTGTGTCATAATGTGTCACAGGCATTATGGTGTTGGTATACTATATCACGGGCATTGTGGTATGTGGTATAATGTCTCGGGTCATTGCAGTGTGTGGCATAATGTATCACGGACTGCAGTGTGTGGCATAATGTATCACGGACATTGCAGTGTGTGGCATAATGTATCACGGACATTGCAGTGTGTGGCACAGGCATTGTATGTGCTATAATGTATCAGGGGCATTGCAGTGTGTAACAATGTATAACGGGCATTGCGATGCCTGTCATAATGTGTTCACAGGCATTACGGTGTGTGGCATAATGGTTCGAGGGCATTATGGTGTGTGGCATATTGTGTCATGGCCATTATTGTGTGTGGCATAATGTCTAAGGGCCATTGCAGTATGTGGCATAATGTATACTGGGAATTACTATATGGAGGAAAAATTACAAATAATGTAAGGGGCATGAATCAGGATTATTTTTTTTCCTGTGGTGGCCAACGTCTGGGCGTGCAGTTTGCAAAACTGGGGTATAAGGTAGTCTTTTCCTGCAATGCCACACCCCTTTATGCAAAGCCACACCCATTTCAGCAAGACCACGCCCCTTTTTGCAGCACACACGGATTCGCCACTTTACTATGACAATTATGGGGGGAGCGCCAGAGAATTTTTGGCTTGGGGGAGAAAAATTTCTAGTTACGCCACTGTACTGCAACTTCAGAATGACGGAATTAATTATTAAAAGTCCATAGGGCATAGAAGCAATTCAGTGGGGACCATGCTGAACCACCTTGAGATATAGGGCCTAATTCTGAGTTGATCGCAGCAGCAAATTTGTTAGCAGTTGGGCAAACCATGGGGGTGATTCTGAGTTGATCGCAGCAGGAATTTTGTTAGCAGTTGGGCAAAACCATGTGCACTGCAGGGGAGGCAGATATAACATGTGCATGGAGAGTTAAGCCCAGTACTCACGGGCCGATCAAGGAGAGATGCGTGCTGAGCGAACCGCTCAGCACACATCTCTCCTGCCGCTCAGCACAGCGCGATCTGTGCTGAGCGTGCGGGGGGAGACGGGGGGGGCCGCTCACTTCACCCAGCGGGTGAAGTGAGCGACCCGCTAGATTGGCCTGCATGCAGGCCAATCTAGCAGCGGCGATAGCGATGTGCGGGGCCGCGCATCGCTATCGCCGAGGGGGCTACACACGGAGCGATCCTGCCGATATTCTAAGCAATCTAGTCAGATTGCTTAGAATATCGCTCCGTGAGTACCCCCCTTTAGATTTGGATTGGGTGTGTTCAATCTGCAATCTAAATTGCAGTGTAAAGATAAAGCAGCCAGTATTTACCCTGCATAGAAACAAAATAACCCACCCAAATCTAACTCTCTCTGCAAATGTTATATCTGCCCCCCCTGCAGTGCACATGGTTTTGCCCAATTGCTAACAAACTTGCTGCTGCGATCAACTCAGAATTACCCCCATAGTGCAGCGTGTTTTTATTAAAGGGAAACATAGTAATCCTTAGCGTGACTCTGCATAATCTTATATACAGGGGCGCTATACCGGCTTCCACCGAACAATAAGACTAAGCGCAGTTTACTGCCACTAAGCCTATTCCGGTTCTGCTAAGGAACATAAGCTTACCCTGTACAGGGTATCAATGGAGCTTGACTATAATGACAATTCAAGCAGACAACAGATGGTGCTGGCTTGTGTGACCCATCAAGGGTTTTTTGGGAGCAGGATGTACCAAATCAAACTAAACTAGTTATTGGGGCTTTCCAAATACTGGAGCTATAGTGAAAATCCTACAAATATGTCACTGCATTTGAAACCCTCAGTTCAGTCCACCAGTACCAAAAAAGGAAGTCTTAAAAATAATATTGCATAGGACTGTAAATTAATACAGAATTTCATCAACTACATCATGTTCTACTGCCCATTACTCTGTGGGGAACAGAATGCTACTCTCCCTCCCTTCTCACCAGATTCTTATCTCCTTTTAGCATAGCACAATCCATGTTATCAGATATTACAAACCAATAAAGTATTTGTTTCACCCTGTGCACAGTATTTTGATTACACTTGTTGCTATTTTAAATAATGATATGCTGAATTAGCAGATTAGAGATTAATTATGATAGTCATGGGTGGTATTCAATTGTAGTTGGAACTGCTGTCTTGTCTGAAAGACAGCAGTTTCCGACTTTTTTTAGGTCGGAAACTGTTCTGACCTATTCAATCTCCCTGCTGTTTTTCCGACAAGTCGGCAATCGACGGAATAGCCGCGGATCCATGTTTTGTCGGAAGCGCGGCCAAATCAGACAGGTTTTAGCCCCGTTTCCAACAATGTCAATCCGACTTTAAAAAAAAGTCATATTGGCATTGTCGGCAACGGCCAAATCCGCTCATTGAATACGGAGATGTTGGATCCTATCCGTCGGAAAGAATCCGACGTCAATTGAATATACCCCATAGTAGCAAAAGGTTATTCAGTATCATTAGGTTTGGACATTGCGCGAATACAGAACGTGTCAAGGTAAAACACAGCAACATGAAAACATCTCATTACTTTAATGAAAGTTTTAAAGACAAGCATACAGTATGTAAATACAATTGTGATTATTTTTGGCTCAAAATATACGTAGAACATGGTCTTATTTTTCCTAGAATAAGACTTAAAAGCTGTGATACTAAAGTACAGATATTGATACGTCAGGATTCCATCTGTCCTCCGGACCCTGGTGTAGCATATGCAATAGGAATAGATTTCGGTAATAGACCTTGTAGTACCACTACAAACGCAAACAATTCAATTAGCAATTATAATACTATGATCCTGTGCGTAAGAGGTTTTATAGGTTATTACCTTTGTAAAGCTTGATTCGTTCATTTATTACTTTATATAGTAAAATAACGATTGTAGTGATAATGATCAAACATTGCCTGTTTCTACCTCCCCCTAATCCTTGTTTTGTGGAATTGTCTATGAAAGGGTACTTTTCTGCAGTCTAGGAATCACAGGTTCCGCAATACAAGTAGAGTAAAGCCAGAGAGGGTCAATGTTTCATTAATCTCTACTGTCTCCAAATTCCACTTTAAACAGGCAAAATAGAGGCCCACCCTGTACGGTGCTGTAACATTCAGTGGATGAAAAAAAAAACACTGGGCCGGATATAATAGCACCCGAGTTCCGCGGCCGTGTGGAATGCCGGCCGAACGTGGAAGTTTTTTTACAGGGGTAATCATGTACAAGGCTAAACTAAAGGGCCGTATTCACGGCCCGATTTGGAGGGAGATGTGTGCTGAGCGAACCGCTCAGCACACATCTCTCCTGCCGCTCAGCACAGCGTGATGTGTGCTGAGCGCGCGGGGGGAGACAGGAGGGGGGCGCTAGACTAAGGCCAATCTAGCACCAGGGGCCGTGCATCACTATCGCTGTGGGGGTACGCACTGAGTGATCACTGCTTAAAATCTAAGCAATCTAGTCAGACTGCTTAGATTTTAAGCAGCGATTGCTCTGTGAGTACCCCCCCTTTAGCCTTGTACATGAATGCCCCTTTAAAAAAAACATCAGAGTTCAGCCGGCATCCGGCCCCGCCGCCGAAAATCGGTCGCTATTACATTTGGGACATCATCTTTAGAATAACGTTCCAAGTGCAGCGAAATCAGATAGGAATAGAGGAGTCTGAAATCATATCCCAACAAGGAAATCTCTTTGAAAACGTACACTATGTCTTCAACAGTCATGATCAATGTGTGCTACATTATGTATTTCTTATAAAAGCAATTATCGCAGCAACATTCACATATATTGATGTAATCTTCAGAAAGATAAATATAGAAATTGTTCCTATATTAGCAGAACTTTATTTTTTTTTTTTTACATTTTTTTTTTCTCCTTTACTAGTTTTCTTTATGAAGGCCCCAAGGCCACAAATGTTTGGGATTCCAAACAGTCAATATTAGGGTACCAGATAATGTAGTGTTTCTACAACACGAATCCCACTATAATCCATGGTAATCATGGTTTAGTGCAAACACACTGCGTTTGCTATGAAAAGGACATCCATTTTATGGGTTAGACCAATACTGAAGGGAAAAGCCTTGGTAAAGAGAGGGAGGTGGGGCGGGTTCTAATTACCAGGCCAATGCTGGTCTGAGGAGCTATGGAAGCAGAGCAGCAGCACCCCATCTCCCCCCACTTCCTGGTTTTGAGCAGGAACGCCTCCATGCTTGGCCACACCCCCTCTCTTGTACAGGGCCTGCAAAAAGTCCCAGCGGCAGGGACAGATTAACAATGGGGCGGATGGAGCTCCAGGCCTCCACTTAAAAATAGGCCCATCCCTATGACAGCAGGATTATAATGACCCACCCAGCTGGCCACACGATAGCTCGGAACACGTAAGTATTAAAATTGTATTTTAAACTTTCACATATTTAGGGAGACAGTGGGGCTGATAGTATAGGGGATGTACACGCCCACATAGCACTGGCCACGCCCACACAGCACTAGTCATAGATCCTCTGCTTCTCAGAATAGTATCCTGGACATTTTCAGTCCCAGGCCCATGTGGCCTTTAATCTGGCCCTGCCCAGGTGCCTTAAGGGAAAATACTAGTTCCCAGTCTTTTAAGATTACATTCTAATAAATGGTACTGTAACTAGGTTGACTCCCCATCTGTCCTAGAATCTTTCTTTGTAGTGAAGACATTTTGAATATGCATCAAAAAGGTAGAGCTAGTCCTGGGTAATGTAGTGTCTGCAAACGAGTGACTGACTGCTCTGCTCCCCTAGATATCCAATAGTAAACAGAAAGTCTATTCTGCAGCCTGGGCCAGGAGAGAAACAGACACAGCTTAGCTGTATGGCATCATGCAGTGTAGACATGTTATGAGAGAGGGGAGAATAGACAGAGGACCAGTCCAACTAACTATAACTGGGAAGCAGGGAGATAGGTCTGCCTTTCTAATCTATACGTACATTAGAGCCCTCCCCCTCTAAGAATAGTTTCTCCAGTCTGCATGCTCAATGCATACATCAAAGCTCACGGAATAGTAAAATAAGAGAACATAAAATATATATATATATATAAAATATATATACAGAATATATATTTACATGCAGATCCCAGCATACAAAAAATTTAATAAAATAAAAAATAATGTAGCATCAGCACAGATAAAGGGAGTGTGTGCAAACTGCATTTCCTTGTAGTAGATAGAAGCATCTTGCCCTGACGGACAGGAGGTTTTTGTTCGGCCTACAGAGGTGCCCCTGACTCAGTGGGCTGGATCAGTGGGGGGAAGAGGAGGGGAGAATTATGTGATGTCTGTTGGATGAAACTTCCAGGTGTCTGCAAGGTTGGCAAGAGAAGTAAGCCGAAGAGGGGACCATTAATGCGCCGCCTGGTGGCAGGAACAATGTATTGTCTTCCATGAGCGGCAGAAGCACCTCCCCCCATATACTATTGCTGGGTGTCTGTTTAGGCCATCTGGGCTTCACTTGATGTCAGGTTACAGGATCACACAAGGGCAGCTTTTAGACTCTTTCTTCTTAGGGTTAACTGCTGGGGTCGGTGGGCTCTCCAACTCTTGAAATTTTCTGCAAAAGAGACAACATTAGCAAGGACAATGACACGTAGGACGGAGGGGGACCCCGGTGGTGTGTCGACTGCAATTATCAGATCAGTGACGACCAATATAGAATTTGGTCCCAACTCACTGACATTATAGAAAACATTTTTCCATGATAGAGATATCTGCCGTGAATGGGACATTGTACAATAAACATACGGTCGGATGAATGTTGATTTAACCCAGACACTGCCGCAGGGCTTGATACTAATCCCATAGAAGATACTGAATAGTCTACTCAGAGCCGGGTGTCATAGCGATGGGATGAAAGTCAGTGTAACCTTCAGCGAGAGGGTGGAGGAGAAAACTGTAGGAGCGTGTTCTGCTTTTTTCTTACAACAAGAACTCAGACAGTTCCTTTCCTACTCTCTGCAGACTTGCACTCTCTGTTTTAGCTCACCCTATATGCTATATAGTAGCAGTAGTGTGTGTGTGTGTGTGTGTGTGTGTGTGTGTGTGTGTGTGTGTGTGTGTACACATATTCTATATATCAATAATAAGATTCTGCACCCACACTGCCAGTACAGGTGTGTAGATGTGCAGGGAAGACAGGAGATAGGTACTCAGCTATTAACCTGATGTTTAATCCCTCTTCTATTTTCACTACCGTATGGGCCAGCACCTGTCTTGGCCATCTTATTCTGTACCACAGATAAAGCAGTGCCTATAGGAAAAGTTGCAAAAGGGCTGCAGGTGTCAGAAGATGGAAACTGCTTTTTAATCTTCCTCTTCTTTATTAACCCTGCCGTAGAAAAGGTCCCAACGCCGCATTCAAAAGCAGGCGAGCTGCACAAACCAGCCATATGCCTCTGTCACCACATAGCAGACAAGGGGCAGAGAACTATACAAATGCAGCTGGATTGTTTTGAAGACGTTGGTTGGAATGGTGTCACCAGTGACCACCTCAAGCCATATTGTAATAGATAAACTTTGCTGCGAAAAGCAAGTGATCAGAGGAGTTCCACGTCCTTGGTGTCAGAAAAGGAAGTGTGGGGGTGGTTCAGACCTGATCGTAGATGTGCTAAATTAGGCAGGCGGTTAACTCGCTGCGTTTTAGGTCGCAATGGCTGCGTGTGAAGTCACGCAGCCGCCACGGCCCGCCCCCGCAATGGTCTGGACACGCCTTCGCTGTCCTGAACGCCCCCCTCTCGCCCCGCGGCCGCCTCTGCCTGTTAATCAGACAGAGACTATCGCAGCAGTGAGATGCTGCAAGCGCGCGCACACTCCAGAGAGGGAATCGGGCTACGATCGCTGCCGCTGCAGCGATCGGGTCTGAATTAGGGGCCATGTGTCCCCACCACCCATTTCAAAGCCATTCTAAGACACTAAACACACATAGGGAAATTAACAGTACAGTATCTTGAACACTGGACTATTCACAAGACTGCCCGACCACAAGATGTGCATTGTGTTGCCTTCTTACACATTATAAAACCTGTGTAGGAAAAAACAATGTGTTCCCTAATGCACACCGAGTGAAAAATATTACTACATAATAGTCAGATAATACGGAGATCTTAGTTGCGTATATCTGCAGATATAGGGTTAAGCCCCCAGGCCGATCGACAAGGCTTCTCCGTCACTGGGGGTCCCTAATACTAGGTATGGGTCCGGGGTGCAGGACCCCATAACGTCGGCACAGGTCGGCTACCCCAGGTCAGCACACAGGTGAGAATTAATAAGGGTTAATAAGAAGCACAGAAGTGCTATGTAAGTGGTGTGATTAAAATAATACAAAAATATATACAAAGTGATCGGGAAAATCATAAGTGTTAATAAAGTGTTAGGGTGTGCCGACCTGAAGCAGCCCAGCCATACCGACACAGGGGCCCCT